>NC_049249.1:38120549-38363049 GCF_011100685.1 Canis lupus familiaris | reverse complement strand
AGAAGAGCATGACATGCCCCACGAGGGGATCTAGAAACATCAGTGATATACTGGAATTCCTATCATAGCTAGGAGTTGGCACAGCATCTGAGTGTGTGCCTGGCATGCACATGGTTAGAGAAAGCATACTGGTTCTTGTTTTTTAATTTTTTGGGGGCAAATATTTGGCTTCCTCACTTCTCATGCGCATGATTGAAGGTGACTTGATCTAATTCAATTTTTCTTCGTAGGAGATGTGATCAAATGAGGCTCCTGTCTTGGTGAATCCAAAGAACAGCTGAAGCATGTTGGTCCATAGTGGGGGTAATGGGGAAATGGCCATGGTTGCTCTGGCTTGGTTTCTCAAGTGTCTTACTATCTGATTTGAGGGCAAGTTTGTCTTCAGTAAGTAATCATTACCCAGCTCCTCCCATGTAGGTGACAAGTGAGAAGGTCCTTCCTAACACCAAGGTGTTTTTAAATCCATTTCTAATGAGTACTCTGGAAATATTTGTGGGGGAAAGAGGCAAAAAGTGCTTGCGTGAGCGCCAGAAAGAGTCTCTGGAAACTACTCTGTGACAGGAAGTGCTGGGCTGGTTTCCAGAAGGATCTGAAATGTAAGGAAGATGATGGTGCCCACAACGTTGTGAAGGTGGGAGAGATGCGTGGCATCAGGATATTATACCTCTACTCAAACCTTTATTGTTGCTTTACGATGATACCTGACCTGGTGACGCAGACTGTGTTAGAGCCTAACTAGGGGATCTTTCTGGAGAGATGAGTTCGGGCTGTAGGTCTCTGGCTTCAGGAGGTCCCACATGGAGCCCACAGGTAGAAGGAGTCCACGGGACTCCATGGAATGAGCACCCCTAGGCTGCGGTGGAGGTGCCCATCCTGAAAGCCCCCGGATCCTGCCCTTCCCTCTGGGTGGGCGTAGGCCTACGACGGCTGCGGACATCCTGTCCAAGGGCTGGTCCGAGAGAAGCCTGGACGGCCCAGAGGGACCGTGTGAGCCATGGCTCGCGGGGCACTGGCTCCCAGGCAGTGGCGAGATCCGACTGTGTGCCTCCTGCCCAAGCCTCCTGGGAGGACCGATGCAGAGCCACAAGCTGGAGCACGCACCTAGTTGAAACAAATGAAGTATGGGCTTGGTTCACATTTGTGGTAAAGAGTATTTTATTACTAGATCATTACTAGTAATACATATTTTTTAATTATTTAAAAATTACTTTATTACTAGTAGTTATTACTAGTAATATTACTACTAATTTATTACTAGTAATTATTTTATTACTAGATGTTGTTGTTGTTGTTGTTTTTTAGAAAACACATGTGGCGGAAGTCCTGTTTGGGTCAGTCTACTGTGTGTGTGTGTGTTTCCTTTTAGAAGTTGGGTATTGCTGAGATTGCTAAAGAATTAATATTTTAATTATTTGTATCATAAAATTAGTATACTTCGTTATGGCAATTAGCATTTTCTTTAAGTCTCTCAAAACCATACACTATTAAGACTGAAAAATACAACTGTAGTGTCATGTTTGCCTAAACACTGGATTTATATGCCTTGGTGTTATAACCCAACTAACTTCTAAATAATGGTATTCTATTTTTTTCATTTAAAAATAAATATTAAAGAATAAATTAACTGAAATTTAAATTAAAAAAAGGTAGTGGTGAGTTCTACTTATATTAGCAATGGATGGAAGCGAGGAAATGGACATTCATCTGGAATTTATTTTTGTACATAGCATTAGGTAGGGATTTTTGTTTCCTTCTAGCTGAATAATCAATTTTGAAAGCATTGTTTATTAAATAATACACAGAAAAAAAGAATAAATTATGAATCTTATTACTTTAGGAATTAGAAGTCACTAGTACTTAAAGTGTAGAATAGTTTTTTTGGGAGGGACGCCTGGGTGGCTCAGGGTTGAGCATCTGCCTTTGGCTCAGGACATGATCCCGGGGTCCTGGGATAGACTCCCACACTGGGGTCCCCACAGGGAGCCTGCTTCTCCCTCTGCCTCTCTATCTCTCTCTCTGTGTGTCTTTCAAAAATAAATAATTAAAATATTTTTTTTTCCTAAAAAGTATAGTTGATTTTTTAAGAGATAAAAGTTACAATAAAGCACTGCACAGAAAATGCTTGAAAGAAGCATAAAATTTAGGAAAAATACAAGAAAAGGTTAAGGGTGATGTCAACTAAATCTTGATGATCAAAAGAATATTTACAAAGCAGCAAAATTCTCAGTTTCAAACAGAATGACATAAGAAAACAATACCTAAGAAAGATTATGAAAATCTTTCCTAGTCATTAGATGTGGTTGTCTGCGTAACATGCAGTGAGTAAACCGTACGTCAGTGAGTGCACAGGCCACAGGCCTTGTGTCCTGCCCGCACTACTGGGTTTCCAGGATCTCTCCAATCTTTGTCTATCATAAGTAATGCTGCAGGGAGCATCTGGGGAGCCGCTTTTTGCAATTAGTTATTTGCCTTAAGACAAATTCCTATAAGTAAAACTGCTGGCTAAAGAGGATAAATGTTTTCAGATCATCTTTTGTTGGATACAAGAGACGCAGGGTCATCTATCAACTAGACGGTTCTTCCCGTTTTACCTTCGTGTCATCCCTGTTGGAAAGCTGGTGACCGTACCTGTGTGCTTCTGCCTCTGCACACTCCGTTCTGTTCCATCGATCCGCCCGCCTTTCCATGTGCGTGATAGTAAGTGAGGCAGCTTTATACAAAGTCTCGAGAGCCGGGGGATCACATCTGCCAGCCTTGTTTTTCTCCTCGAGACTGCCTTGGCTCTCCTTGACCCTCCACCTTTCCCTATAAATATTAGAATTCGCTTGTCAGTTTCCACATGTAAAAAAAGTTCTGATTCTGATTGGAAAAACATTGAATCTGTAGGTCAATTTAGAGGGAGTTGATAACTTTATAATATTGGATAGTCAAGGTTATGGGTCTCTATTTATGTAGGTTTTTAAAAAAATTTCTCTCAGTGTTTTGTAATTTCCAGTACAGAAATCTTGTACATCCTTTGTTAGATTTACCCCTTAATGTTTCATATTTCTTCATGCTGTTATAAATAGGACCTTTAACATTTTAAAAAATATTTTATTCATTTATTTGAGAGAGAGAGAGAGAGAGAGAGAATGAAAATGTGAACAAAGCAGGGGACAGGGAAGGAGGAGCAGACTCCTGCCAAGCAGGGAGCCCAAAGTGGGGCTTGTTCCCAGGACCCTGAGATCATGACCTGAGCTGGTGGCAGATGCTTTAACTGAATGAGCCACCCAGATGTGCCCAAATTTTTGTTTTCTAATTGTTTTCTTAGTATATTGAAATATGTTTGATTTTTATTGGTCAAAGCATGTGAAACTGCCAATATTCCACCCAAAAATGGCAATTTCCTATGGCTCAATCTACTGCATTGGCCTTGCTCAATCCTTAAGTGATAATAATAGTTTATTTATATATCCTTTTGGACTAATTCACTATAAATACACGATATGAAATAATTGCATTTTTACCCTTTGCTTTCCAATTCTTACAGTAAGATTTTTTTCACTGTCTAGTGCTCTTGACCAGGATTTTTAGTACAACACTGAATAGAAGTAGTTATGGTGTCATCTATGTCTAGAATTACAACTGTAAAACTTTCACTATTTCACTATTCACTATGACATTTGTTACAGGACTTTCTTTGGACTCGTGGATATTTATTTTCAAATATTTGAATTATAATGCAATTCTATCATTTTTTATTTGTTGCTAAAATTGTTTAGCCATTGAAAGTTTTTCTGGGTTGGCAGTTACACATATTGTAGCCTTAAGTTCAATGGGTTCTGACAAATGCATGGAGTCGTATGTCTACTACTATAGTTGTATCGCCCCGAAAGTTCCTCTGGCTGCCCTTCTACAGACAATGCCTTCTTCCCTCAATCCCAACCCCTGACAACCACCAATCAGCTACTCCCTATAGCTTTCTTTCTCTAGATCATCAAATAGATGGGATTATATGACATATAGCCTTTTGGGTCTGGCTTCTTAGTCAAATGCGTTTAAGTGTCATCCACATTGTTATATGGACCAATAGTTCATTTTTTTATTGCTCAGTAGAACGTCATTGCAGGGATATATCACTATTTGTGTACATAGTCACTGGCTGAAGGACACAGCAAGGTTGCTCTCAAGTTTTGGCTGATGTCTATAAATGATCTCTACACACTCACGTCCAGATTTTTGTGCGAACATAAAATTTCAATTCTCTAGAGTAGGTTATACAGTAGGTATACATTTCACTTTGTAGGTAATGGCCAAACTGTCTTCCAAGGTGGATATGCCATTTTGCATTCCAACCAACGATGTATGAGTATTCCGGTTGCTCTGCATGCTTACCAACGCTTGTCATTATCTACTCTTTTTCTTTTAAATATTCTGATAAGCTTGTAGTAATATCTCTTTGTGGTTTCACTTGCATTTGCTTGTGGACTAATGATGTTAAGTGGCTTATTATATGTTTATTTGCCACCCTTATATTTTCTTGGGTGAAATGTCCACTGCTTTGGCTTGCTTATTTATTTATTTATTTATTTATTTATTTATTTATTTATTTATTTATTTAAGTAGGCTCCATGCTTAGCATGAAGCCAAACATGGGGCTTGAACTCATGACCTTGAGATCAAGACCTGAGCTGAGATCAAGAGATGGGCTGACTAAGCCACGTAGGTCCCCCAAACTTTGGCTTTGTTTCAAACTGAGTTGTTTTCTTATTGTTGAATTTTGAACATTCTCAATATATTCTAGATACAAGTCCTTTGTCTGATCTGTGATTTGAAATATTCCTTCTTGGTCCATGGCTTCGTTTTTCTTGGTCCATGGCTTCCCATCTTGGTAATGTTTCTCACAGCATGATTTTTTTTTTTCTCATAGCATGATTGTTTGGGGTAAGTATTGATAATGTAATTCTACCTTTTATTTATTTTAATTTTTTTTCACTTAATATTTTAAGATTTATTTTT
The DNA here is from genome assembly GCF_011100685.1 of Canis lupus familiaris. Lineage (NCBI taxonomy): Eukaryota > Metazoa > Chordata > Mammalia > Carnivora > Canidae > Canis > Canis lupus. The sequence goes on along the minus strand of NC_049249.1, from coordinate 38,358,051 downwards.
TATTTTTATTTTTTGGAGAGAGAAAAAGCACCTGGAGGGTGGGGAGGAGCAGAAGGAGAACAAGAGAGAGAATCTCAAGCAGACTCCCCTCTGAGTCTGATTCTGAGATCATGACCTGAGCAAAAACCAAGAGGTGGACACTTAACTGACTGAGCCACCCAGATGCCCCTGTAATTCTATTCTTAAAATGCAGAAATACAAAGCAGCTAGAATAGTCAAAATAATTTTGAAAAATAACAGGTTTGGAGGACTTTATTTTAATACTTATAATGAAAACTGTGGTATTGGCAAAACAATAGACCTTGTAGGCCAACAAAACAGAATAGAGAGCCTGGAAATAAGGTCACATGAATAGAGTCAAGTGACTTTTGACCAAGGTGCAAAGACAGTTCAATAGAACAAAGAGAACCTTTAAAAACCTAGCACAGAAAATTATCCACAGATAATCCTGTTGAAATTTTGACAACACTGCATTTAGCCTACAGGCTAAGTTAGGGAGAGCAGATATTTGAACACTATCAAGCCTTACAATCCATGAATGTGGATATCTTTCCATTGATTTAGATCTTTGATTTCTTTTATTAATTTTTGTAGTTTTCAACATACAGAACCTGCAGAGATCTTGTTAGATTTATAACTAATTTGCTATTGTAAATGGTATTTAAAAAAAATAATTTCCAATTGTTCATTAATAGTATGTAGAAATATGATTGATTTTTGTATGTTGACTTAATAACTTGCTAAACTCATTCATTATTTCTAGGAGCTTCTTTTATAGATTCCTTTTGATTTTTTTCATAGACAATTGTGCCGTTCCTGAATAGAGATAACCTTTTTTTTTTTTCTTTTCAGCTGATCTATAACCCTCTTATTTCTTTTTCTTGCCTTATTGCACTAATCTTCCAGTACAATGTTGAACAGGAGTGATGAGAGGCAACATCCTTGTTCTGTTCCCAGTCTTACAGGGAACCTTCAGTTTTTCACCATGTTAGCTGTAGGGTTTTTTTTTTTTTTTTTGAAGAAAATTTAATTTTTGTTTGTTTGTTTGTTTGTTTGGTGTTGTCTATGCTCTTTGTTCCTTTAATGAAGCTAGCTCTCTCCTACGCCTAGTTTGCTGAGACTATTCACCAGGAATGTGTGTTGTCTTTTTCAAAAGCTTTTGGATTCTGTTGAGACAATTGTGTGATGAATTGACGACTTCAGACACAGTGTCTCTTGCTCTGAGTAAGCCTCAATCTTGGACCCACACCGTGTCCTTGGGCCTCAGCAGTGTGACTTTTTCGATTCTCCTGTCCCTCTCTGGTGCAAGTGTGGCTCAGTGTGACCCTGCCCCTTCCCTGGGAGGAGGATTTGCTCTCACCAGGCAGCTTGTGCCCTTCCCCAACCAGTTAGAACTCCTGTTCCTGATAGAAACAGAAAAGAGTAAGCCTAGAGAAGCTTCTTGTCCCATTGCATTTCTGTGTTCTCTTGCCCCAGATTTGCACACAATGGGTATTTTCAAGAGCTTGTTAGTCCTTTGTTGTATGAAGAAACAGCCCCTGAGAATGTATGTACACCTCCCTGCACTATGTAGCCCCTGGGGACTCATACTGTTAGTTTGGCCACTACAGGCCTTCACCAATTTGTCACTTGCTCTAGCACTTCTCCCCCGTGCCTGGTTGCATCTGGTCCAGGGAGCCTAGGCTGGCACCTCTCCTCTCCCTGTAGACACCATACCACTTTAGGTTTTGGCTCAGTTAGTTGCTCTGTTATTTCTGTTCTCCGATGGGTTCAAAAAGTTGTGGATTTGAAGTTAGTCCATCTTTTTTATTTGTTAAAAAGGATGAAAGCAATGCTCCTTCTAGCTCTCTATGTCTCAGGACAGAAGCTGCAGGTCTTTCTGACAAGAGGGCTTGTTTTCAAATTAAGAATGCATGTATGTTTTGTCAAATACCTTTTCTGCATCTCTTGAAATAATCATATTTGTGTGTTAACTCACCACATAAGCAAGACAAAGGAGAAAATAACATGAAATATATATGCATATATGTATATATTTAATGTATTTATTTAAAATTTTAGAATATTTTTGAAATAACAGCACACTTGCAGAAAATATTGGGAGTAGAAAGAACTTGCTTTTTCTAAGGCATTTGCAAATAAGTTGCTGACATGTGTCCACCATTATCTATGAATACTTTTAGAGCATATTTCTACTGCAAGAGCATATTCTGCTATATAACCATCAAAATCAAGATGTCAACATTGATTGACCACACCATCCATTCCTCAGACCCTACTCAAGTTTTTTCCAGTTGTTTCAACAATATCTTTATAGCAAAAGGGTCCTTACAGGATCACCTGTTGCATTTAGTTGCGTGCCTTCCTATCTCCTTTTGTCTGGAAGAGTTCCCTAGTCTTTCCCTGACTTCATGACTTTGACACTTTGGAAGATTAGAGGTCATTAGTTTTGTAGTGTCCCCCCAATTTGGATTTGTCTAATATTTTCTTACAATTAGATTGAGGTTCTGTTTCCTCAGGAGCCTGCTGTGTTCTCACTGTATCCTATCAGGTGGCACATGATTCCAATTTGTTTCATTACTAATGATGTTTATTTTGACTACTTGATGAAGATGGTGTCTGCCAGGTTTCTCCCCTGGAAACTTACTAATTTCTCCTTTGTAATTAATAAGCATTTTTGAGGGGAGGTTCTTTGAAACTATGTATATCCTGTTCCTCATCAAGTTTTACACTAATTAGTTAATTAGTTTCTGAAAGGACTCATGTTTCCTACTCCTCTCAATGGACTACACTCCATTATTATCATTATTCACCTCAATGCACAGATTGTCCCCAGTCTGTCCATGGGGAGCTCATTTAAGCTTGCTTGGGTGCCTGTTGGCATGGCCCACTCTTTTTTGAGCATTTTCTTGCTTTACGGCATAATAGTTTCAGGCTCATCTTGTATTTTTCCTGCTTGAGACTTGGAATAAGCCATGCCTCAGGACTTCTCATTTCTTTTAGTGGAAAGTGGTATTTAGAGGCTAAGATCTGGTGCTAGATGTGCTTATTGCTGTTGGGGCGTCACTGTCTCCCGGCTCTTGCAAGCAGAGCTAAGTGACAAATGTTTATTGAAGATACGTATGTATATGTGTGCATGTGTATACGCCTATATATGCATATACACACAAACATGTGCATACACATTCATCATATCGATATTAATCCCTTCATCTGCCTGTCATATTTCTATCTGCCTACCATCTACATATGTAATCATCAAAACCACTGCTTCACACTGATATATCCCATTCCAAACCAACATCACAGCGTTCTTAGATTTCTCCATTCTCATACTTGTAACTTTCTTCTCCAACCCTGCAAGAACCCTGGCTGGTTTTCCCTTTGACGTTCTTTCAGTTGCTCACTCCATAGGACATAACCAATCTCCTGGTTCTGCCAGAATTTCCTCCCCAGCTGGTAAGCAGTCCTTGCCCAGCTGGTGCTCCATGCTGTCTCTCTGTGCAGATGCCTCCTCCTCTGGAGTCCTGCCTAGCACACTGGGCCCGTCTACCTTCCACTACGCACCTTCCTTGCTCTACCAAATAGTGTTCAGGAAGGAGGAGGGAAAGCAGAAGCAGAAACTCATTCATTGATTTGAAATCCACACATTCTGACTATAAAGCCAGCTTAGGCTTTGCACATTTTCCTTTTGGCATTTTGGTCGATTATTTGTGCCAGTATTGTCTTTAGCGTTTCACGTCTCTATGCTTGGGACACTTGGCGAGTAGCTTTTATTTCTTACATCATCCTTGTCAGGTTATGGCATGAAGGCCAGAGTGGTCTCATAACATTATTTGGGAAGTGCTTTGCTTTTTGCTGGCCTCTGGAAAAGTTTCTATAAGATTGATATTACCCTGCTCCCAAAATACTGAGAGGGATTCATTGATGAAGCCATCTTGACCTAGAGATTGTGGGGGAAAGGAAAAATTTAAATCGCGAGTTGTATTTTTTTTTAATAAATGTGTGACTATTCATATTTCTACTTCTTTATCAGTTTTCTAAGCTGCATTTTGATTGGAGTTTTTCTATATCATACTTCCCAAAATAATTTTCATAAGATTATTCTCATTGTCTTTTTAACAACTACAAACTATGTGGTGTAAGGTTCCATTTTTAATTCTTCATTTTGATAATCTATGTTCTCTCTCTTTTCTAGAGCAAACTTTGAAGAAGTTGCCAATTTTCTTAGATTTTACAAGAACCATTTTTTTTTTTTTAAGAACCACTTTTGGCTTTGATTATTCTCTTCTGCTCATTCGACTTAACATTCATAAATATTTTTCCTAATTTTTTTCTTTTACTTTTCTTGGATTTAATTTACTCTTCTTTTTATAAATGCCTGAGGGAGATAATCCAATCTTTTAAGTCTTTTAATTTACTCTTATAAGCATTTAAGGCTATTAATTGCCCTCTAAGCATGCCTTTAGCTGCATCGCATAGATATTATTCTATTGCATTTTTTAAAAAAACTTTTAATTGATTGAGTACTTCCTGGCTAGATTTTGTTATTTCTAGGCTATTTCTTCTGTGCTCAGAGGATATTCTCTGAGTTATTTCAGTTCTTGTGACTTTGTTGCTCCATTATTTCAGGAAATGGCCAGTCACTATGCTGCTTATATTTGTTTCTTCTGGAATTTTAGATGTGGGTATGGGGTCTGTGTTCTCTGCCTTTATATCTATTATTTTCTCCCTCATCCTTTATCAGTCTTCATCCTTTTCCCCTACTTTTGTGTGTGGAGCTTCTCCAATTTATGCTCTGTGTTATATAAAATTTTATGCACTTTCCAGGTGATTTTTACAGTTTCTAAAGCACATTTGAATTGGACTATTGGATTTTTAGTTTTTTAGTAGTATTTTATCCTCACATTTAGCTCCTTTCCCAGTTTCTCACAGTTTTCCCTTTCTTAGCTGGTTGCCTTATCTTGCATTTATTTGCCTGTGAAGAATGTGAATGATTCTACTTTAAGTCCTCACTCTTCATATACTCTGTCCTATGCTCAATCAATGGAACGACAATCTCTTTGTGGTTTATAGATAATTAAAAATAGAATAAATGTGGAAGTGCTACAGATAGCAAAGTCCTGTATAATTTAAAGGTAATGTGATTAGTCATAGTGGTGCTTGGCCACAAATAGTAATTCCTGAAAATATGCAGAATCAGGGGAAACTAGAAAAGACATTAAAGCTAGAACTGATATATGGCCTAGAATGTCTTTTAATAGTACAAGTTTTCATACATATTTGGAATTTAAGCACAGAAATGGAGAGGACTTGAAAACTTCAGGCTTGAAAATCTAGGTCTTGCTTATTAGATTTTAGCAGACGGTGATGTTTTGAGTGAGTATTCTGTCGGATCAGCAGTGCTCCTTCTGAAGGGAGGCCTCACTTTCCCCCTTTTTATTGTACTTACATGGAAAATGACTGATGATTACTTACTTAATTAACAGAGCAAATAAGATTTCACTATTTTCTGACAATGAGTACACACTCATTCTCTACAGTGGGTAACTGAGTGATTTAAGGAAGAAAGGCATTCATCGCACAACTATGGAGTGTTGAATTAGGAGCTCCCAGTTTGTTGCCTCAGCCCCAAAGTGCCACCAAAAGGCCCTCATCCTTCTTCCTTTCTGCTCTTGTTCTCAGAATCCTCCATTACTTGGTATCCTGTGGCAGTTGAGCAGCTGCCAGTGGTTCGCAAGGTGGGAAGAACTGGGCTGGGGCTGTCTCGGCAACTACCTGCTTCTCTTATCAGAAAACGAAATCATTCTCAGTACCCCTGTCCCTGCAACAGGCTTCCTCTTACAACTCCTGGTCCACTAGGGCTCATAGATCCTCTTGGTTGCAAGGAAGGACCTGTTGTTGGTTGGGTAGCTTTGCTTAACGGGCAGCCACTGATGGTGGTGTGCTCCTGCCTTCCATCTGGGCTGGGTTGCTTCGTGGTTCAGGTAATCAGCAGGACATGTGTTATCGCTGTGTTATCACTCAGTGAAGTTGAAGATCTGACCTTTAAACAGAAATTTGCCTTCTTGAAGTGCTATGTGCTGCTATGCATCAGATGGACATTCTGCTCCTGGTGGTGGGCATGTGGTTGGCCCCCAGTGCCAGCTTCACCTTCTGTTCCTATAGACCTCCTAGGTAGCTCCTAGGAGGTGGAGCTGTGCCCAACCCAGGTGGGGGCCACCCAGCCTGTGCTCTTTACCACTGCTCTGCATGTCATGCCTTGCAGGGAAGAGGGAAGAGGTGGAGGAGGAAGGAATGGCACTTGGCTGCCCCCACTCCACGTGAGGAATGGGGACTCTGAGCAGGAATCCAAGGGCTCTAAAATTCAGGTTATTCAACTATGGGGGACATTTTAGGAGACCCCTTTCAACACGGAGCACTTCAAAGTGTTAAATGTCTTTCTCTTACTTCCATCTATTACATTAAACTCTCCTGTCTAACTTCCCCCCATTCCACCCCACGAGACTTTCTCATTAAAAAAAATTATGTCAATTATGATATAAAAAAATTAGGTCGTAGATAAATAAATAAGAACCCTTGTCATATTGCATGCCATTGTCTGCTTATCCTCCCTGCCCCAACATTGAATCCAGGCCCTGCACATGGTGGCTCCTCAGTAGTATGTTCAGGTGATGCTGTGGCTGAGAAGTCTGATAAGAACTGGCCATAGCACCAGCACTGCTGTTGTCCTGCACCTGTTCCTAGGCTTTCTGGAAGTGGGAGATCTTGAAAGGGAACACACGAGTATGGCAAATGTGTCGTATTTGCTTAAGGGACCTTGGGAAGGCAAACTTTCTTGAAGGCAAACTCTGCTCGGTGCTCCCCTGGATGCTCACGAAGAGGGTACTGACACAGTTTTGAGTTTGGGAATTGGCAGGAGGAATCAGATAAAGGATAATTGGGCTGCCCTTTCTGCTTCAGAAAATGCCCAGTAAAATCCGTGGCATTGTCACTGAGAAAGATCTGGAGGAAGGGCTCCTTTTGAGGACAGCCTTCAGACAAGGGGAGGAACACCCTTGACTCCCCGGTGTCCACTTAAAGTCACGGCTGAGTGCTAAACTGGAAGCTTTATTGCTTGGCCAGTGACCAGCGATTGTTATGAAATATAAAGGGAAGGTTAAAATGTGACGTCTCGTAGAATGAATGCACTGTTATACCCTGAGGTGAGCCCCGTTAAGATGGGAGCCCTTAGGGTTTCTCTGGCCCATCCTCGAGTTGGAACCAGTTGTTCAAATGAAGAGTCTAACCAATTAATTCCCTAAAAATACCAGAATGCTTTAAAATATGATATCTTCGATGTCACTTATTTTACCGGAGGATAAAGTAAAAGATCTAAAATTTCTCAACATTCATAGGAGTATCTAATGGTGGAATCTTGCGTGGAGCAGATTCAGGAATCATTATTCACTTCCTTGCACAGAGCTGTCTAATTCACTCGGAAGCCTCCCTTGGACAAAAAGTAGCCTGTGCCAAGCACTTTCTTACATGAGACATGGATGCGCTTATCATGTAAGTTGTCCAAGTTCCTCATTTGGGGGACCAAGGGGTCTGCAGCAGTGCAGACCGTCACACCTGATGGTGGCTTCAGCTTACGTGTTTGAAGAGGCTTGGAACTGTTCTTGCCAGAAAATGAGACACCTGCTTTTGATATATATTTTTTTCCAGTCCAATTAGATCCCACAAGGGAAGGAGCCACCCTTTCCTTCCCTGGCTATGCCTCCGGCTCAAGTGCAGAGCTTGGCACAGAGCAGATGTTAAAACCTGTGGTTCCCACCTTGAGATATTAGGATCAACAATTCTTGTCCTGGAAGTATCCTGGGCTCTTTGTCTTCTTATGAAAGGCACAACTCTGGCTGTGCTCTCTATGTTCCCGCCTTTCTTCCTTCCATGCAGTCATTCACTCGTTTTTTTGTTTTTTTTTTTAAGATTTTAATTATTTATTCATGAGAGACACACAGAGAGGCAGAGACACAGGCAGAGGGAGAAGCAGGCTCCATGCAGGGAGCCCGAGGCGGGACTCGATTCCAGGACCCAGGATCACGCCCTGAGCTGAAGGCAGACGCTCAACCGCTGAGCCACTCAGGCATCCGATTCACTAATTTCTTTAATGAATTTGTTACCAAACGGTCCAGGAGCTGTTCCCAGCTTTGCTTTTACTCATGGTATGTTCTTTGACCATAATAGCTGATCAGATTACTGGCTACTTTTTCAGTGATAATCATGTTCAAGGCCATGAGTTAAGTGCTGAGCTTGGTGGTTCACCTGTCAACGAAGATGCTAAAAACTATCTCTTGGGTCATGAGGATAAAATGCAATGGTAGATGCAAACTGAGGCACAGAGCTTGGCATGTGGGAAGTGTTTGATAAAAGGAGGGTCTCGCTTCAACAAAATTCTACTGAGCATGTGCCCGGTGCTCCCTGCTGTGTCCCCCCACCCACATCAGGACCGTCAGTGAGGACCTGTATCTGGGACCCTGGGCCGGGAGAATCAAACCCTGTCCTGAGGACTACTTGAAATCTCGTTCAGAAATGTGTTAAGAACCTTCCCAGCGCCAAGTACTTTCCCCCAGGTGTTGCCAAGAAGTTATAATTTCCCCCTTTTTGAAACGAGAAATATTCCTGAACTTAATAGTCAGCTATTGACCATTGGAGGGGCTTCCCAGGTGGCGAGAAATTGGGACTGCCTAGAATACTAAGATTTTCTTAATCTTATGTGAGATGAAGGAAACATCTGAAGCCCCTGCAAAGAGTGTCATTCTGAAACAGTTGAAGGCAAATGCCCACACTGCATGATCTTGTCCAAGGTTTTCCTGTGTTCCGATGGTGGGTTTTGTTATCCTAAATGATCATTGCTAATGTTTTCCGGTTGAATGAAATCAGAGATGGACTTGTCTATGATCCTTCTTCAAAATCACACCGAGTAAGAAGAGGACAGGAAATTCTAAGATGTTTATGAAATAAAGGATGAATAGCTCAGGGATGCCCTGATTTTTTTTTTTTTTTATTATCATCACTATCTTCAAAACGCTTGATTGCTTTGGTCTTTAGATTCCAAATGGTCTGGCATGCTTCTTAATCATGTGGCAATATCATGATGCTTCTGCAGACTCACGCGGTCATAAGTTTGATTTATGCCAATCAGCCATCCGTGAGTCGGCTCCTGCAGCAGTGTTTCTGCTAAGTGCCTCAGAGCTGCATAGTGATTGACAACGTGGCCACTGGAGCCAGACGGCCCGTGCAGCCTCTTGGCTGGGTGCCTTCAGGAAGGCCGTGTGACCTCTCTGTGCTTATGTTTTCTCATCTGTAAAATGGGGATAACAGGGTCCCCAACCTCTTATGGCTTTATGCAAATTAAATACATTAACATGTATAAAAGACCTAAGGACACTGCTTGAGAAATACAATGTCTATGCAACCTTCGCCTGGACATCTCCCTTTGCAGACCCTGCTGTCTGGAAACCTTGGACGCTGGATAGTTGTCATCCCTTCTCTTGCTCCTCATTCGTCCTGGTTCTCCTCTCTGAGGCCACAGAACAAATTTGTTTGTTCCTCTCCATGCCAACCCTTTGTGCGTGGAAAGATGGGACACTTCTCTTTCACCACCTGGGTGACCTTCTGAAATCCCATCAGTGTCTACCTGTCTCCAAGTGCGGTGCTGGCTGCGTGCCACCCTGGAGCGGGAATTGGCAGGAGCAGAGCAGACGGGTTGTCCTCTCATCCCACCCTCTGGCTTCCTCTAAGGTGCTTCACAGTGCAGCAGCTTTGTGGTGGCCACACAGCAGGTTGGAGTTTGGGATTGTTTGTTTTTTACTCCAGTGGACTTTACCTTTATTCATTTGATTGTTGATCTCACCGGGTGCTTTCTTCCTCTAGAATCAGGACTGTGAGCAGTTGGAACAAGGCAATTGTTCCAACATCAAATAATGCAAAGCTTTGTTTTTTTTTTTTTTTTTAACCGTCATCATCTAAAAGATGACCTCAACTTAACTCTTGAGGATCATCATCAAATTTTCTCTTTGTCTTCTGTATTCCCATCTCAAATATTACATGCTGATAGAAACACCTGAAGTGCTATGAGAAAATCATTTAAATTACATGAGTTTATTATTTTTAACTTCTGCAACATCTATCTTCTTGCACATCTATTTATAATTCCTTTACACTGTATATAAACAATCAGTTATAGTTATCAGTGATATCATCATGTTATAGTGACCTAAAATGAAGTACAAATTACATTCCTTACTTTGCGTGAAGGTTCAATTCAGCTCGTCTGCCATAAACTCATGAGTTACAAGTAGTTTCAAAGTCATGGGTTATAAGGAGTTAAGACCCTCAGCTGAAAAGAATTTGCTTATAGACGGGGAGCTGGGGCGATGCCGATCCTCTTCTTCATCAGGGCCTGCCCGCCCCGTCTTTCTAGAATGTCATGGATCCACTCCTCCTGTTCCATGTTAGTGCTTTCATCCTAGCTAGGGTCCTCGGTACTTCCTTCCTAATAATCGTCAGCTCACATGCCACCTCTTTCATGCAGCTGTCCCCTGTGGTCCAGATGGAATTAATCTCTCTTGACTTTGTATTTCTTTAGTATTTTCTGTGTCTATTGTATTAGATTTCTTTTTCTCCTTTGTTATAGTTATTACCATCTGTTCTCCCCAGTTGGGTGGTAAGATTCTTGGAGATGGGAACAAAGTCTCCTTGTTCCATATGTGTCCTCCCCTCCCCACCCCTGGCACCTGGCACAATGACTGCTCCGGAAGGGAGTGGTTGACAGGACTCTAGGAGGTCCCTTACTCCAGCCCCTGCCTTCAGGTATCAGTGGTGTGTTTTTATTATAATCAAGCCACATGAGTGACTCCAAGAAGCCAATAAGCCTGCCCATTGCAGAGTTAACTAGCAGCAACGACTTATGGAGATGTTTGGACCTTACCTCATTTATCTTCTGCGTGTACATTTTAGGAGAACCTTCAATCATCAAGTATTTGAAACTCTCAGACATCCTGGCTGGCTCCATGTAGACCTACTGCTTGTGCATCTGGTAAAAAAAAAAAAAAAAATGAGAACTTGGTGTTCAACATCTCATGTACAATAACTCACTAAGACACAACAACATAATCACCCATGGGCCCACTGTGAGTGACAGCCTTATCGGACTGTAATCTGCAGTGGTGGGTGAAGATACCTGTGGCCACGGTGATTATTAACTTACACTTGACATACGTGAAAAATAAGAAGCGCCCAATTTGTCCTCCCTTCAACCACCGAGGCTATAATTTCATCATTTCAGGCCTCTTCTCAGGAAGGACACTCTTGGTGTGTCACTCCTAGTCACATGGACCCTCTCATTAGTACATGATTGCCATCAGGCCTTCTGGGAGTGCCCATCGCCTTGTCTGCTTGTGCTCTTTGCTTTCTTCTGGTGTCTTTGATCACGGCACGTGTCATCTGTCCTGGAATGTGCAGACATCCTGATAGTTCAGACCACGGCATGTATTGCTGGGTGAGGCCATGTAGACCCCAAGGGCCCGGCTGTGTGCGCAGCACTCTTTTCCATGACGAGCTTTCTCGGATGAGTGGTAGATCTGGAAATTGCAGTAATGACTCATCTTGGTGAAGTCCGATTCGGCTCCAGCCCTCTTTGCTTGGACCATGTTATCTGCAGCTTTAGAACTCCCACTAAAGGAGCTGAATTATCTAAATTTCCGTTTGACATTTTCCTTTACAATTGTTTTGACATCTCCATTTATAAATTTCTTTTCTTGTTAAAGCTAGATTGGAAAAGTGAATTTCTAGACAAGTCTTGCCTGGCTCAAAGCCTGAGGGCTGGCGCTCAGCTGGTTTAATTGGGGAGCATCTAATCCAGTTATCATCCATCAGTAAGGACAATTCCAAAGGGCTCTCTCCCAGGCAGGCTCAGGCATCCTTCTTTCTGCTGATTTTTAGGGGAGACCAGGTTAGGTCACATGTCGGAGTTCCACTTGGTCCTAAACTCTCACTTGCCCCCAGGACCCTGAGAACACTCTGCTTGTGCGATGAGCACTCACACACAGGGCAGCTCAGAAGTACCCACTGTCTGTCTACACAGGGTGGCCTCCGTTTATACACTAGAGACAGAGCAAATCAATGTGTTTCTGTCCAGGTCACAGATAACCTTGATTCCGATTATCAAATAGTAACAACTGTATTGTCTGGTTTAATTTTCTTCCAGTGAATCAATTTAAGACTTTCTGTTATCACCTGGGCAACTGGTTTACTCTTTCAATGGAGTAGTTAGAAGTCTCTTTTGCTTCGTGGTAAGTGCATTCTCCTCTGCTATGACAGAATAATCACATTCTCCTAAAAGGCTGTTCTTATGAAAATCATCATTCTAGGAACAAATATTTCAACGGGGGGAAGGATGATAGGGGCTAGATTTGAGCTAACAGTAGCAAAGTGTTTTTCCTGCAGGAATTTCAACAATAAAATCGATTCTTGTTACCATAAGTCTATTTAGATAAAACAAAGGCAACAAACTTCCATGTTTCTTTTCAATCATAACTTGCACGAGCTACGCTTGTGGCCAGCTAGCCATTCCGTAAAGATTCCTCTGGGCACCAAGCCACTAGAACGCAACAGCAACAAAAAGTGTGCTCTTACGCCCCTGAAAAAGGTCTTCTGTTGCTTGTGTGCCGATCATCTCTTCTCAGGTAAGCTTTGTAATGTTACATCCCCCGGCTCACAGCACTGAGTCTTCACCCAACTCGTGCAAGGGCCTCCCATGAATCATCACCCTCATTGTGGTTGGCGCTATGAGCGCTTCCCTTTGGTCGATGATCAACGTGACTTGGGATAGCTGATCTCCCCCCGGGTGGTAGCGGACCCTGGGCTGGAGCCTGCAAAACTCTCCCCTGTCCCCCAGATACTAAGTCATGAGATACCATCACAGCTCTAATCCCATCATTTCAGGTCTCTTCTGACAAGGGTCTTCTCCTACGCCAAGACCTGTGTGGTGGCCTTGATGCTACCTACTCCTGCAAGTCCCTGTGTGTGTCCTCTGTCGTAGGAAGTAGCTGCACGTGCTACTTCTCCATAGGCGACCCCGTGCGGTGTGAGTATCGGCTCCCGGAGATGTTTCGCTGGGTGCCTTGTACACGGTTTTGACAGTTTCACATATGCTTTCATCTTGGGCGTTGTCACTGGCATGGGACAAGGTAATTATTTTGAATGACAACTTGGATTTTTTGCTAATAGTCAAAAGATTTCTTGATCACGTAAAATTGCAAATGCACATAAAGTAAACCGGGGTGGTACGCTGGATCTTGTGGTACCCGGCACCCAGCTTCAAGGATCACGAACATCCTGCTGTTCTCAGTACCTGTAAGCCTCTAGATACTCTGTGACCTGGCTCTATTGTTGTTTTCAGTTGGCTTCTCCTTACAGATTTTTAAAAATTATTATTTTTTATCTTTTACTTAAATCCAAATAGCCAACATACAGCTTTAATGAGATACAATTGACAGAAAATGTGCTGTAAGTCTAAGGCGTGCCATGTAATGACTGACACCTGTGTATATTGCGAGAGGTTCACCACAATACGGTGAGATAACACATCACTTGCCTCTCACCACTACCATGCCGTCATTGTGGTGAGAGTGTTGATGATCTCCCTGCATAACGACTTTCCAGGACATAATACAGTATCCTGAACTACAGTCACCATGATGTACATTAGATCCCCAGAACTTAATCACCTTATAAGTGAAGGTTTCTACCCTTTGACCAATATCTCCTCATTTCTTCCCCCACCCACCCCGCCAGCCCTGGGGAAGCACCAATCTACTTTGTTTCTATGAATTCTATGTTTTTAGATTCATTGTGAAGGGGCGGAGGCCGGGGTCTCCTACATCACCATCTTCATGATGTGCAAACTTCATTTATTCTTTTTTAAGTTGACATTACACACAGCAAAATGCACAGATTTTAATGGCACAATTTTGTCAAATGGATTCACTCCCGCAGTTCACACCCCTGTCACAGTAGAGAGCATTTCAGTCTCCTCTCTAATCGGTTCTGCTCTGCCACCAACCCCCATGCCCCCAGCCCCTCTTTTGACTTTTGTCCATCTTCTATTAGTTTTGTCTGTTCTAGAACTTCCTAAAAATGCAATCATGTGGTATGAAGTCTTTGGTGTCTGGTTCCTTTCACTCCGTATTACCTCTCTGAGATTGATCCATGTAAGGGAAGCAGTAGCTCATTTCTTTCTACTGCTGCCTGACGTCCTGCATTACCGACTGTCCCTTCTCTCGGTGATAGACAATTGGGTACTACTTTCAGTCGCGATAATAAAGCTGCTCTACATATGCTTATACGTGGTTCCGGGACATATTTTTTTTTAAGTTTAAAAAAAGTTTCCAGCTAATTAACACAGTGTACCATTAGTTTCAGACATACAATATAGCAACTTGACGCTTCCATTAGTCACCTAGTTCTCATCACAACAGGTACACTCCTTCATCCCCATCACCTGTTTCCCCATCCCCTCCCCCACCTCCCCTCTGATAACTGTCAGTGTGTTCTCTGCAGTTAAGAGTCTGTTTCTTAGTTTGCCTCTCTCTTTTTTCCCCTTTGCCCATTTGTTTTGTTTCTTAAATTTGGACATGTATTTTAATTTCTCTTGGATAAATATACAGGGGAGGTGTATATTTAACTTTATATGAAACTACCAAAACTTTTCCAAAGTGGTTTCAGCACCATTTTTTGAAAAGACTTTCTTCTTACTTTTCAAAGTTTTCTTTTTTCTTAAGATTTTATTTATTTATCATGAGAGACAGATAGAGAGAGAGAGAGAGAGAGAGAGAGAGACATAGGCAGAGGGAGAAGCAGGCTCCATGCAGGGAGCTCAATGTGGGACTTGATCCCCGGACCCTGGGATCACGACCTGAGCTGAAGGCAGACGCTCAATCACTGAGCCACCCAGGCATCCCACTTTTCAAAGTTTCTTTGGCTGTATTAAGGCCTTGGCATTTCTGTATGAATTTTAAAATTGGCTCATTGCCTTCCACTGAAAAGCATTTTGGGGTTTTGATGGTGATTTGCACTGAATCTAGAGGTCCATTTATGGATAAATGACATGTTAACAATACTGGGTTTTCTGAACTAGGAACATGGTATCTTTATCCACTTATTTAGATAGACGATAGACTTTCTTGTATAATAATTAGTAGTTCTCATTGTATGTGTCTTGTAATCTTTTGTGAAATCTCCCCTAAGTATTTCATATTTTGATGTTATTATAAAGGATATTATTTTACCTTTTCAATTCACAATGGTTTGTCACTAGTATATAGAATAAAACGGATTTTCATATATTGATTCTATATGCTGAAACTTTGAACAAAATGATCAGTTCTAGTATCTTTTTTTAATTGGTAGATTTAATGAGATCTATATTAACAATGATGCCATCTGTAAATAAACACAAAGCCTTACTTCTTCCTTTTCATTCTGTATGCTTTTAATTTTTTTCTCTCACCTGGTTTCACTGTTTAGAAATTCCTATAAAACACTGAATAGAACTGAACATTTTTTTGTGTTCTTAGCAGGTCATTAAGTATGATGTTAGGTTTTAGGTATGATGTTTCTCATAAATATTCTTTTCACATGAAATAGTTCCCCTCTATTACTTGTTTGCTGAGAGTTTTAATCCATAGTATATGTTGGATTTTGTCAAATGTTTTCAGTATCCTTGAGAGGATCATAATTTTTCTTTTATATTCTGTTAATATGGTTAATTACATCTTATTGATTTCCAAATGTTAAACCAAACTTCCCTTTTTACAATAAATCCTATGAGGACACAATACGTTATTCATTTGTGTAATATTATAGTCAACTTACTAACATTTTGTTAAGAATTTTCCATCCTTATTAATGAGGGATATTAGCCCATATTTCACTTTGTAATATCTTTGTATTGTTTTCTTTTTAGGAGTTTAGTTAGTGTGAATTCCATTTACTTTGTGGAAATAGGCTCTTCAGAATTTCTATTTCATTCAGTGTCAATTTCATTATTGGCCAAAAAAAGTTGTTTCTAACATTTCCATATTATCCCTTTAATGTCTGTAGGATTTTTATTGTATTGCTTCTTTTATTTCTGATAAGGGCAAGTTATGTTTTTATCTCTTATTTTCCTTAATCAGTCTTGTGATGAGTTTATCAATTTTACTAATCTTTTCAAAGAGCTAGTTTTAACCGTTAATTCTCTTGTTTATTCTTTTTTCCATTTAATTGATTTTTGTTCTTTAGAATTTTCTTTTGAAACTTACTTTAATATTAATTTACTCAACTTTTGGTTGCTTTTTAAGAAACTTGGATTTATTTTTTTTAAGATTTATTTATTTATTCTAGAGAGTGAGAGTGAGAGTGAGCACTTGAGCAGAGGGAGAGGCAGAGGGGGAAGCAGTCTCTTCCCTGAGCAGGGAGCCTAATGGAGGCTCAATCTTCACACCTTGAGATCATGACCTGAGCAGAAAGTGAGATTCAGAACCTTAACTGACTGACCCACCCAGACACGCCAAGAAATTTGGATTTTTAAAGCCCCTTTAAAAAATCTTTTTAATAGCATTTAAAGCTATACATTTCCTTTTTTTATTTTTGCTTTGGCAATAAATCACAAATTTGATATGTTGCATTTTCATTATTATTTAATTTGAAATGTTTTCTAATTTCTCTTTTGATTGTTTCCTTAATCTATAGGTTATGTAGAAATGTACTCTTCAATTTCCCAATATTTGGGGCTTTTAAAAGATATCTTGCTGTAATGTATTTTGAATTTAATTTCCTTGTGGTAAGAAGATAGACCCCATATGTAGTCTATCTTGTTGAAACTCTATATGTGGTTGAAAGAATTCTTTTGGGTATATTGATCATAAATGTCAATCTGTAGTCTTTACATGTGATGTGTACTTACTTACTGAAGTTTTTGTTTAGTTATTCTATGGATTGCTGTTTAGAGGTTGTTGACATTTCTATGATTGTTGATTTGCTTCTTTCTTTCTTTTTTTTTCTGTCAGTTTTTGTTTCATGTATTTGAAGTGCTCTCTTTGGGAAATACACATTTATACGTGTTATGTCCTCCTGACAGAGTAAGCTTTTTATCATCATGAAATGTTCTCCTTAATCTCTGATAATACTACTTAAAGTCTATTTGCTGATGTTAAAAAAGTAATATATAGTAAAGGGTATTTTGCCTAATGTGGTCAGTTCATCTTTTTTATGTTTACAATTTGTATGACTTATGTTTTCCTAATTATACTTTCAATTATTTGTGTCTTTATAGAGCATCTATTCTAAACATAATATAGTTGAGTCTTATGATTTATCATTCCCAGTCTTACAGTATCAGCTTTTTAGTTGGAGTTTTAATCCATTTACATTTAACGTAGTATTATATGATTGGATTTAGATCTACCATTTTGCTATAACTTCTCTCATTTGTTCCATCTGTTCTGAAGAAGAGGTGGGAGCAAATATATTATGAATTATGGGTTTGGTGGTGGAAAGATGAGAGTATGGGTTTAGGTAATAAATTCTCCATGAAACATGTGTTAGGTTTCATCTGGGAAAGAACATTGTGGAGGAAAAAAATGTCATAGAGTGTGAAGAGAACAGAGAAGACACAAAATTGATTGTGATGAGGAAATGAACATTCTAGAAGAGTAAATTATGGGATATATTGATTGTCCATTCATTTATTCCTTCATCATGCATTGAATTCACCCATATTTGAACGTCTTTGTTGTGGGCAAAAAAAAAAAAAAAGGGCATGATCTCTGCACCTGTGAAGTCGTGAGACTGTTGTTACTGATAGATATTAGTCAAATAATCACAGTGACATATACATGATTATGAGCTAAGAACAGATGTTGTGAGATCATAGAAATGATTGATTTCATAAGAATGTAGAACAGAGGAACTTGACCGTGCATAGGAGTAAGAAATAGTTTGCCAGAGTCAGTGGCCCTTGAGTTGAGATCTAAAGTCGGAGTAGGTCAAATGAGGCAATAGTTGTTGGGGGGTAGTGTTCAGTCAAAGAAGGAGCTGGGCCAGTGCTCTATGGTTGAGAGAGGATGGCTGGGGGATAGTGTGGCTGGAGTGCAGAGAGTGAGATGGTGTATGGAGATCCACAGTGGTGGTGTCACAGGCCCAGAAAATGTGGGGCCTTCACCATTGAGATTAAGACTAGATATAACAGTAATGAGTTTGAAATGAAACCAGTCAGCTTGTTGGGTGATGCATGTCTCCTTAAATCATCAAAACTTTCTTTGATGTAAGTTAAATAGAACACGTGAAATTGGGCTAAAAGAATTATCAGAGCAATATACAAAATGAGTTATTGCCAAATTTTCTTACACTCAATTTTATTTCTGTATGAGGGAAAAATAGGTAATTAGAGAACACCAGGCATTGCTTCCAGGTTTCAAAGTGGCTTCCATCCAGCTGCAGGGAGGCTCACAGCAGAAAACCAGATGTTCAAATAAAGACCTAAGTGGACAAATATGGACGATGTACATTACATAAATATGTGATGGAAATCTTTCATGGTATTTAGAAATAACATCAGTGACTTTAAAGTATTTGTATGAATGTCTCTATTCTTCCAGAAGCACCGAAGGGAGGAGTTCAAATGCAATTGTCGGGTATGTTTGTGCATTTCTACTTACAGTGTTAGCCAAAACATGTGGAAAATTAGAAGAATGAGATTTTTTACTCAGCAGACATTTGTTGAGTGCCTTCCAGGTGTGACTATTGTACTTGTTCTCCTGGATTTGGCAGTGAAGGATGTGGAGATGATGCTGACAAATAATCTTCCCTCTGTGCAGGAAGTTCAGACTTCATAAGAGACAATAGTGGTTGTGGGGCGACCATGGAGGGCAGAGGAAGATAAGTGCTTCTAGGAGCTCAAGGGATACCTGAGAATTCTATTTCCTCTTTTTTCTTTCCACATTTAAAAAATTCGTTTTGCCATATGTTTATGTTTTTCTTTTAAGCAGGGAAAAGAGATCAATTATAAAAGGCAAGCGTGTATAATATAAGATCTACCCTGTTAGTACATTTATACGTCTATGTCATAGCATCGCTATCCTCAAGCACATCAAGTTGTGTGCATTAAATAACTATACAGCCTTTTCTTTTAAAGGATTTATTTATTTGAGAGAGAGAGAGAGAGTGAGCAGGGGGAGGGCAGGCGGAGAGAGAATCCAAGCAGACGCCCCACGAAGCAGGCAGCTCAATGCAGGGCTCCATCCCAGGACCCCAAGATCATGACCTGAGCTGAAATCCAGAGTCAGATACTCAACCAACTGAGCCATGCAGGTGCCTCTATAGCTTTTTGAATGGGAATCATACCCCCACCCAAAAAAGTGATGTTTTAAAAAAAGCATGCATAATTTTTTACTCTGGTTTTTACTTTTTTTTCTCAATAAGAATATTTACCAAACAAGTATTATGCATGGTGTTCTGTCCTACATGATGAAGCTCATTTCTGTTAACAGAAAGAAGACAGGTCATGAGGATTTGGGGAAAAGAGAAATTGTGCCCATGGCAGTTGTTTTCATGGTTTTGAGTTAAATCAGAGAAAAACCTGAGTGCAGTTGTCCTCAGACACATGATCCACTTCTTCCATCAAAGAGGCTCCCACAGAAATAATGATATTCATTAAAGCCTGTTCTGTTTGGCTCTATTAAGAGTTAAAAACTTGGAGAAGGAGTACATGCCTGGGAAACTCTGCAGACAAATTCTTGAGTTGGAAAATACACCCTACTAAATTCTTGAATACAAAAAATAATGCTTTAAATTGTACTTTGGACATGATATGTCCACTTTTTTGGCTCAACAAACAAACCCGAAATTGTTTTTAGCTTTCTGCTCTGGCATTCACAAAGTTTTGCCTAAAACCCTTGGAGAATTGCTGAAAAAGATTTATTTATGTGCATTCTGAAGAGCATGCCAAAATCCTGCTGCTTCATGTTTTTCAAGATTCTTCTAAATTAAAAAGTGAGTACATGCACGAGGTAAATGCTAGTTTAGTTATTGTGCACAGTAAATGTGTTTATTTCCAGGAGGAGAAGAGTAAAGATGGTTTGTTTGACAAGGTGAATGTCCAGTCAAATGAGTTCTGTCTTTGCAGAGCCAGAGTTTATTTTTTTCCTTACAAAATCACTGTCTCTATTTAATAAGAAACCATACATGTGTAAAAGTCTATCAGTTTGGGGGCTGCCTTTACCTGTCCTATCAGTTGACTAAACCTCCTGCAAAGCCACCTAATAACTCACCCATGAACACAACAATACAATGGTGAAAAAGCAAAATGAATTCTTTTTTTTTTTTTTTTTAAATTTTTTATTTATTTATGATAGTCACAGAGAGAGAAAGAGAGAGAGGCAGAGACATAGGCAGAGGGAGAAGCAGGCTCCATGCACCGGGAGCCCGATGTGGGATTCGATCCTGGGTCTCCAGGATCGCGCCCTGGGCCAAAGGCAGGCGCCAAACCGCTGCGCCACCCAGGGATCCCGCAAAATGAATTCTTAATTAAGGAGGCTCCGGATATTTTGCAGCTCAGTTGGTCAGGATCAAAAGAGTGACTATTTGCTCAGAAACATTAAAAAACACACTGAAAACCTAAGTGCTATGTGTTTTTTTGCTTGTTTGTTTGTTTTTTTAAAAGAAGCTTGTTCATTAGAAACCAGTTTTATACGAACCTTTAATCCAATATATACCTCTTTATGCATGTTTGCTAATTGAAATACTGTTTATACAGCGATACAGAGTAGCATTAAGTATCCAAACTGCCCTTGGATCTAGAAAAATGCTGTATAAATACTTTTCCAAAGTGCAGACAAAAAGAAAAGAATAATGACTTTTGTTTCATTTTACTGTAATGCCAGTGACAGATCCTTGGAAGCGAAAGACTGTTTTGCATCCACATGTGCTTGGAGCCAAGTTAAAATCCCTCATGCCCTCCCCAGAGCCCTGATCTGATTGCCCGACCCCTATGACTGATAGTCCCTTTGGTAACAAAATTTCCCCCGTGTTTATCTGATACAACCCTCTCCTAATCACGGCACTTTATTTATTTATTTACACATACTTATGAATATATATCACTTTGGAATGAAATGGGTGGAGGGAAAGTAAGTTTTCAAAGTGTGGAGAAACCAAAGACTGCTTATTTTTATTCTGTCTTGATTCTTACCCCGTGGCAGGCAAGTGTAGAGCCGGTAAGCTCAGGATCAGGAGCAAGACCGGAGGCAGTGCCAGAAGCCTGGGATGTTTTTCTTATTACAAAGGGTGATGTAAGTAACAATGGAGCCATCGGGACAGGCTTGGTCAGCGGCAAAATTACTCTAAATATATACAGAGCAGCTAAAGAGTGGAGAACAAGTGAAGGTCCCTAAGACCTTGTCCATTACTGCTCCATAAAAGGGCATCAATAAATACGTATATTTTTTGGTTAGTGCTAGGAACTACACAGAAGTTTAAAGATTCAATCAAATATTAAGAAAAAACAGTACCTGGTGGTCTGAACACCTCTAACTAGCCCCCATGTCCTTTACATCACGTCCGAGGAGGACTCAGACATGCTCATCTTGGCAGATGGTGGAAGAAAGCATATGCCCTTCCCCAGGTTAGCGCCACGAAAGTGAGTGTGATGATTAATCGTACCCACGTTTAAGAAGCAGCCGTGACCACCAGCCACAGTGTGTGTGAGCTCGACCCTTGTAAGCTCCTCTGCAGGGGGCTCCCCGCCACCACCTCCTGGTCCGAAAATCCCAAAGAAGGACTCTGATGGGCTCTTCCCTGCTGAACACGGGAGCGAGCATCCCCTGCACCCAGGCTCTGGGTCCCAGCTTTCCCACATCCTCAATCCTGGCACCTAAAGACCTCCTCTTTTGTGTTCCTTTGTCTCCCCCACCTCTGCTAGATCCTTCCCATCCTCACTCAGCCACTGTCTTTCTTCCAATCTGTCAGCCTCCCCTACACGTGCATCTGCTCATTAAAACAAAATGAAATAACCCTCCCTGGACCCCATGTTAAGCAGATTATGTTTTCATCGAAGGTAGGCCATGAGGAAGTACGGGAAGAATCTTGAAGTGGAGGACTGGTGAAGTAATGAACAGAAACTCAAGTCCAGTGTATGAGTAGCAACCTAACCAAAGGTGTGGCACACGATTGTGTGCGTGTGGTGAGGAACGTGGTGGAGAGTGGCAGGGGAAGGATAGCGCAAGTGTTTTCTGTTATGAGCATTCTCTTTCGATGGGAGGTCAGCTTGAGCTAGCTTCATTTGCAAAATGGGCATTTACTGGCGTGTGTGAGCAGGCCCGGCTCTGGGACCAACCATGGGACCAACCATGAGACTGGCCACGGCTGATGCAGGTCCCCACTAGAACCGCCAGGCTTCCCTTGAGAAGCGGGCAGAGGGTAGGCTGTGGATCGGACACACAGATTAAAAAAAAAAAACAAAAAAAAAACTGCCTAGTATGAGTTTCTTGGTTAACTAGTCTGATGCATGTTTAACTCAGGATTACTTGAGCATTAAATAGTAGCCTTTTAGTTTATTACCGAAACCAGACATTTCTGAGAATGGAAGAAGGCCCTACTCCTCATCATGTTGGAGTAACAGGCATAAACAGGAGTGTCCTCCACAAATCAGGGCACACGATCACCCTGGCCGGGAGGAGGACCCTGGGGGGGTTTCTGTCCAGGGAGAGGCAGCAAAGCAGACCTGAGGCTGTAGGAAGGACGGGTCGTGACTGTGATGAACAGGGAAGAGGTCCATGGAAAAGGATTCAGGCTTCTTTTCCCAAGCCAACTGCTGCGGGCGACCCCAGTGCTAATTTAAAGGGTCAGTGTCAGGAAATGGAAGACCATTCCCTGTGGGCCCAGTTATATCTTTAGCGATTGTTCTTGTCCAAAAATAACGATTCCTTCACTGTGAATTACACATCGCCAAGAGGTTTTGCCTTTGTGACTCCCTCATGAAGATTTCCAAATAGCCTCACAGCAACTTTCAAATAACACATCCTGGACGCCCCAAACCAGAGATGGAATAGGGGGTGGGGTGGGGGGAAGACCCCAGAAGAGGGGTTCAGCTGGTTGCCAACCTTGTTGGCACCCACTAGCCCTACCTCTTGGTCCAGCTCTGCCTCCTTCCTAAAACTGGTAATGCACGACCCGGGCAGGACCTGTCCTCCCTGCTCTGAGCGCCGGGGTTCTAGGATGCTGAGCCCAAGGCACCACCTTTACAGCAAAGACATTAGAGGCCACTTGGGGAAACGTGGCAAATACATGAAGTAACCACAAAAACAGCAAAATATGATAGAGTGTCATGTCTGTACACGGACAATAAACTCGGAAGAGGCTCAGGGTATCCAGCGGTGGAGCCCCCAGCGACGGCTACGGAAGCCATCAGCTGACTTCCCGGAGTCGCAGCTGCCAGTGAGGAGCATGCGGTCCTTAGAGAAGCCCAGAGGCGATGACAGAGACCAGAGCTTTACAGGAACGCTGGGGACAAATAATCAATAATCAAGACTCATACCTGCTTGTGTTGGCTTGAGGATTCCGATGGTGATGGCGGTGGGTGGCCCGCCTAGGAGCCGAGGGGCTTGGGTGGAGGAACAGACGTGCGTCCCCTGTGTGGTGACACGCTGTGCTCACATCCCACATGGGTCCGTGGGCACGGGCAGCAGCGATGTGGACTGCATCGGGGATGGGGGATGGAGGGAAACACCCAGGTGCAGCCAGGGGACCCCAGGATGCAGACCCCCAGCGGTGCCCGACCCTGGGCTCCCCACAGGGGCAGGGCCGTCAGCACCAGATGGCACAGTCGGGGGACACAGCCTGTAGGGCGGGATCCCCCCAAACCATTTTGGATCGGCCCCTCCCGCATCACTTTTCACAGAAGGCTCTATTTAGGGAGGTGATTTTGCTTCTCCAGTTGAAAGGCTCTGTTGCATATTAAAGAGATGTTCCGGGATCCAGCTAGTTTGGCTAAATTTATTTCATAGGAGGTCAAAGGAAAGACACGGAACGCCTTGCATATCCTATTAGATGAAAAGCTGCATGTTAACGACCTAGGAAATGACAGTAGAATATCTTAATCTGGTAAATTTTATTCCACACATTATGTCATATTTGATTTAAAAGGTCAAAAGGTCGATTTGGGGATGAAGATGGAAACCAGCACCTGCACCCCCGCGTGGAATATGAGGGACAAATGCAACAGCAGGAAGAGGCAGTTCTCAAAACCACTGGCTCCTGGAAACCCTCCTCTGTCCTGGCTCTGGTGGCTCTGGTGGCTCCAGGCCTGTGTGGCTCTGGGTGCACGGGGTGGCCCCCTCTCTGCCCTCCTCGGGGCCTCTGCTTTGCCCTCCCAGGGGCTCCCCCTGAACATGGGTCCCTGGCTAGCACCTGGAGCCCGGCATCCTCCAGGAGGAGCTGTCCTCGCTCACGGTTCCAGTTGTCACCTGAATGCAGAGGACGTCGGGGACAGTGCTGCCGGCCCAACAGCCCTCCAACTCCACTGTGTGTGCGTGGGGCTGCATTTGTCTACCTGCAGGTCAGACTGTCACCTGGATCGGCACCTCCCACACATTAGCCCTCATGTCCCTCCAGGTAGGCCGGTTCCAGCTCTGGCAGCGACGCCCTTTATATCCAGGCACCTACGTTGGGGTCTTTGGAGTCCAGGGGCTCCTCCCCTCGGCCTACTTGTCCAGTGCGGAACTCCAGCACCAGTCCCCTCCCCTCCCATCACTGGCAACCCAGGCTGAAATTATGACAAGGCTGTCACAGCTGGTTCCCCCAATCCACCCCAAACTTCCTTCTCTTTCATTCATCTGCTTCACCTTTGATTAATTGTGCTAAAATATTAGCACAATATATTGTGCTAAATTTCTTAAATTTAAGAAATAAATTTCTTAATAAATTGCTTAAATTTCTCTCTCTCTCTCTCTTTTAGAACTCCTGATTAACTTAAAATATAACTAAAAACCCTTGGTCTCTAATGCATGGCTCTTCACAGTAGCACAATGTACCAGACATCTTAACTCTTTATTATTCCTTTTTGCCCAAAATATATGGTCCACCTGGATGAGGCCATGCCCTCCGACCTCTGGTGCCGGGTGCCCTCTGACTCCAGCTCCCAGTCCTGAACGATCTCCTCTGCTCACTTTTTCTGAGCAACACCCAACCTTCCAGGCAGCCAGCAGGGGCTTCGCCGGCACATCTCCCCTGGAGCGATGCTTCCGGTGCCCCCTTTGCCTCTCAGGCATTCTTATTTATTACCATGTGTTGTTAGTTTTCATGTTATGAATGTTTGCTTCCCCGGGTTAGATTGTATGTATTTTGAATAGATGTTAAGTTGTACCTCTTTAACCACAATGGCTGTTAATTCTAAGAAGAAAAAAAAAGAAAAAGAGCATTTCTCTGGCTTATTCAAGGCCAGCAGTGATGCTTGGCATCACAAAAGAAATTCACTGTCATTTCCATGGAAATAGAGATTTATTAAATCGATGAATGTATACAATGCCAGGGGTTATTAGCACTGAAGTGTATGGACAGCACAGTGCTACCGAAGGATTTGTAAAATATTCTCGTGGAAAGTTCTGGAAAATGGATTTGTTTTTTAAAATTCTTGAACTGCAATATGTAGATTCATTTATCTCTGGGCATATAGAGATTCCCCTAATATTCCAGGAAGAGCACATCCCTTGAACGAGATAACATATGTTGCAAGTGTTTTGTAAACTTAAAGCGCTGTAAACAGATGAGGGATTGTTGTTCTTAATGAACAAAATTTCCTGACATTAAGTAGTAAGCTGAGAGAGAAGGACAGAGTGAAACAATTATATAACGTCATTCAAACAGCAGGAGCTCATCTTTGCTGGCTGGAGAAGTGGAGAATACTGTGCTTTCCCTCTTTTTTAAAAAATTCTCCTCCCTTCTGGCAAGGATGACTCTTGCCAAAAATCATGATTTGTGTGAGAGCAGGGTATTGGTTACCATGTCCCATCGCATGTCTACGGGAGACTGGCGCGCATCTCCACGGCTGTTGGCAGCCCTCTCTTTATTGCTGTGTTTTGGGAAGTTCGCTGTCTATTGCCTTACACGGACAGCCTACGTTGTTGGGGACCACTCTATTTTTTATTCGGTGTTGAAAAAGTTGAAGTTAGTTGTTTGCTTTAATACTCCAGGCTGATGAGGCATTTCATTATCTTACCAGTAATACACTCCAGGAAATGGAATCATTAGAGAACAGAAGTCATTGAAATATAAACATGTGAATAATTTACACTTTCAACTGGTGTTAAATAAAAGGTTTTAATCTAGACAGAGATCTGACAATAAATATTCATTTCTAATTTCCAATGAGTAAACTTTATCTCTTTTTAAAAGCCTTTCCATTTGATTTTTTTTTTTTTCTCCCCTGGAAGATAATGGCAAATTTGACACGGGCACATTTGGGAATAAAATTTCCCTCTGGTCAACACAGCCATGAAGAGTTATTATGAAAATCCAAATTTGAAATAATTGCAAACAGTGTAATGAGTAGCCATTTTAGGATTCTTATGTACGTGTGCCCTCCGAGGCTTACCTTCCCAGATTCGTTTTCCTAGGGGATGCGTGAGGGAAGCAGAGGAGACGAATTGCCTCTCAACGTGGACAATTTGCTGGACGGTTGCCAGCCTGGCTGGAGGCTCGCCCCAGAGGCAGCAGTCAGGCTTTACGTGGCCAGCAGCGTCCACGCACGCCCTGACATTCCGGCAGAGAGTGTGGCCCAAGAAAAACGAAGGTTTGAGGGACACCGGCGTCGCCGCTAGCCCGGGGGCTGCTGTGCTCTTCAGGCCGGTCGGGTCTTCTGCTGTGACCGTGACCCCTCATGCGGCCTTGCCTGTGTGCCCTTCCGCAGATGTCGCAGAGCGAGACTGAGCCTCTCTGTTGCTTCTTTTCCTTTGTCTTTGAAATGTCCGTCTGACAGGTGGACTAACGTGCACAGGCACAACTAACATGCCATAAAACGTACTCATTCCAAGGGTCCAGTTAGTGGTGAGTGTATCCCCAGAGCTGTGGGATCGCCCCATCCCCTGAGTTTAGAACATTTCCGTCTCCCTAGAAAGGAAGGCTGTGCCCACTTGCAGGCACCCCCACTCCATTTCGGTTTAGTCTTCCACCGCAGCCTGGCAGCCTGCCTTGGTGGTGGTTTGCACTCAGGAGGGAACTGTCCACTGAGTGAATGGTGGATTTTGGAGCCTTATGGGATGCCGGAGTGGAAATGAGCCATGGAAGCTCATCTACTCTCAACTTGTCTTTTGTAGCTAAGGTGTCTGACAGGGAAGCGGGCCACACACGGCCAGTGGAGGTTAATGAGGGTCTGGGATTCAATCATTAGGTGACCATAGTTCTCACCCAAGAGGGGGCATAGGTTCCAGCAGAGGTACTTTGAGTTGAGGACCCAAGATGAACCCTTAAAGCCATACCCTGAGAGGGGATTTACTGACAGCTGTTATTTTAGGTGGTATCCATCTGGTTTAGTTGACCAGCATGGCTCTGCCCCACGGAGGCAGAGTGGAACCTCCGCACATGAAAGGTTTTCCTGCCCCTCTTGAACTCACCACTGACTTTATATACAACGTTGGCATCCATCGTTGCCCTGCTTTGTCTCCTCTCTTGTCCTCTGCTCTTAATTCTTAGAAGTACCTTCATTCTGTTTCTCCCTTCGAGTAAGTGTTAGCTCTGGGTTTGCCTGGAAACAGACCCTCTCAGGCCACCTGTACTTGCTTGGTGACAAGCCCACAGGGCAGGCACTTTCTATGCCCCCTGGAGGGCTCTCAGGGAAGGCAGCTGTTTATGTCAGAGACAAAAGAGGCACATACATCTTCTTTGGATCTTTTCTATTTAAGCAGATGGTGACTGCTTAGATGGCCCAAAGTGTGTTTTCATTATTTGATTCACACAACTTTTATAATCAAAACTATGCAGGGTGAGTTTTCCAAATAATTTCCTTTTCTAATATGCAAACTTCTGTTCATATTCCAATACCAGATTATAAACAGATACAATTTCTCAGAACATCTCCAATGGGGCCATTTACAAGATCTTGCTCAAAGAGCAATGTGTTATTACAAAGAATTATGTCATTTTCAAAGATATTTCAGACCAGTGGATCAAATCTTTACATATTTCTCCTGATTAAATTCTGCTGATTAAATCAATTTGATTTATAGGAAGATTATGAACATAAACCATAAAATAAAAAAGATCTTTTGATTTGAAAATTGGTCATTAAAATCATATTCTCTAAATTCCCCATTGATATTGCATTTCGACAAATAAGCATGTTTGATCTTTATCTTTGTGCTAGAAATATATTTTATCTTTTATCTTACCCAGTTAAGGAGATGTAAAAGTGTTTCGATCTTGAATAAATATATAAAAATCAATAGTAATCTCATATATTAGCCATAATCAGTGCAATTAGTTGGAAGAGTTCCTATTTACAAAAGCAACCTAGAATATAAAGTACCTAAGAAAAAATATTAGGAGGAATCATAGAGAACCAAAGAAGAAAACCACAAAATTTGGCTGAGAAAGATAAAAATAGGTTTGAACAAATAAAGAGACATTCTATGTTCTGGACAGAAGGATTCCGTATGGCAATTGTTATATGTAAGTTTTCTGTATTTTCTTAAGTAAACTGTGGTATATTAAAATTCTTTTATTTTTTTTAAGATTTATTTTATTTATTTGAGAGAGAGAGAGAGAGTATAGTGAGGAGGGGCAAAGGGAGAGAGAAACACAAGCAGACTCCCTGCTGAACATGGAGCCCAATGTGGGGCTCAATCTCATGACCCTGAGATCATGATCTGAGCCAAAACCATGAGTTAGTCACTCAACCAGCTGCACCACCCAGGTGCCTCTTAAAATTCTTTTAGAGCATAGTTCATTTCATCAACATATAAAAATCCATCAAACTTGCATTAGAGACATGGCCCCAGTGTGATTTTGAATCTTCCCCAAGGTGCTTTCTAGAAATCAAATCAACTAGATAGAGTAGTGAAGGATGCAAATCTACAGATACCAACAGCCAGATGACAAGGAAGCTGCTAGGGAAGCCCGGCATATAGACAAGTGTGGCCAGATCACCCTCAGCCAAGGCTGTGGGAGACCAATTGTGCAGAGAGTGGAAGAGGCTGAGGTCATGCCTCCATGACCAATGCAAACTAGAACTTTCCCCCCAGACCAAGCATCTCCCTCTGAGCATGCAGCTGTAGCCACAATGGCTAGACTGAGGGGCTCTTCGACCCTGAGATGATCGTCAGGGCACTGCGGCATCAGCCAGAAGGCTGGTCCTCCAGTGTGTCAGAGTAGGTGGCAGACACTTGCAGAGGGATGAGCCTTGCTCTGGGGGCCCCAGAGTCAAAAGCGCCTCGAGCAGGGCAGCTCAGTGGGGGAGGGAGAGATGAGGCTCCCACAGCACAGAGGGCAGGCCCAGGGGAGGCTCCCCCAGCCAATGGTCTACCAACCAAACTCAACATCTATAGCTGAGAAACTTCCTCAGAGGAGGGCCTGCAGCACCGCGGGAAACCCAGGACAGGAGTGAGAAACATACCTGTACCCGACTCACCTTGGGGACAAGCAGTGGCGACGCAGACGCCAGGTGTTGACCATTCAGTTTTCTGAGATAAAGGAAGACTTTAGTCTGTGGATCGAGAGGGCACTGGCCCATCGGCCAACTGAGCCAGCCTGGAGGAGCCCTTGGATGTGTCCGAGGAAAGGCACTGGCCTCCAAAACAAGACAGCCATGGAGCGTGAGGGCAAAATGTCAACATAGCTACAAAAGAAAGAAGATGAGACTGGCATGAGTCTTCTCAACAGAAGCATTTTCTGCAAGAGAGCCATGTAATAAAGACTGCTAAGAACGGAAAATGTGATCGCAAGATTTCATGTTCGGCCTAGCTTTCCTTGGGAGACCAAAGCCACCTGCAGACATGGTGACACTGAAGCCCTCCAGACACCGGCTTTTATGAGCCCTTGTCGGGGATCCCAGCAGAGAGTGAGCCTCAGACAACCTCACGATCCTTAGACAGCCTTGGCATACGGGTGTGGGGGGCGCGATCGAAGATATCGAGAGGAGGGATGGAGGGCTGAGGGCTACAGGGTGGGTACGTGCTGGCTGCCTGGACAGTGTGGCCATGAGGGAGGGACGAGAAGGCCTCATGGACCAGGCCACAGCTGTTAGCTAAGAGCACAGCGTCACCTGCCACCGGGAAGTCAAGTAGTGTGGTCTTACGCATGTCAGGAGTAAAGATGAGTGCGGATAACAGGGTCTATTAACCCCCGGAGGGCAGAGAGGGACAGGAGGGGGACAGAATTACTAGTTACAAGTGAGGGTCTGTTTTCTTAATTGAAAACCCTTCTTAATCAGGATTCTGGGGGAAATGGAGCCACCCTGAAAATTATTTGATTTTCTCCCTTGGACGGTACTGGCCACGCATCATTTTAGATGTTTAAGAGATGTCGTTTTTTTTGAGATCGACATTAGGTGCCTTAGGGCCTAATTTTCTTTTGCAAAATCTGATGTTCAGTTTTGTCTATTTATATAGTTCTACTGCGATTGGCTGATCAAGGCTACCTGCAGATATCATCAACCAGCCAAACCCTAGAAGAAGAATGTGAGCCTTCCTCACGCCAAAATAAATTTATGGAAATTCTGGTGCATGATACCAGAATAGCGCAGAAGCAGATCCTATAGTGAAAGACTTTGCATGAACATGTGTCTGTATCATAATACGCTTAGCACACGGTGCCTACCTCTGTACAAACATACGTGTACGGTGACATTACATGAAACAATATGAAAGGGCCGAGCTCAGCATATTGTCACCTCAGTACGTGCAGGTGCTTTTAACTCACTCGTTAAAAGGAAATGATGTCTGATTGGCTCGCAAAGCAAAATACAACTCAGAGCTGCGTCCGAAAGAGATGTCTGAAACAACATACTTGAGGAAGACCAGTAAAAGGCAGGGGAGGACGCACATACCAAATGAAAGAAAGAGATGTTACAATTTGATGATGGACAAATAGAATTTGGGCCAAAAAGCTAAATGGAAAAGAAAGAATATTTTGTACTGCAAAAAGGCCACAATTCACAATGAAGATATAAAAGTTATCAGTATTGATGCATTCAATTACACAGAAGCAGTCTTTATGTCACAGAAAAAAAAAAAAACAGAAAAGAAAGGAAGGAACAAATATTCTAGAACAGGAGAAACAGGTACAGACAGTTGGACAATTTGCCCCTCAGCTCTCGGGCAGACCGAGACCACGAACAGTACGGATAATTCTCATCCACCTTGTTTATTAAGCAAAGGCCCTAAACAAGAGTGGATCAGGGAGGCTCTGTGAACACGGTCCCAATTTTGTGCCACTTCCTTTCCAAGTACAAATTCACACACAAAAATGGCCATATGTTAGGCTGTAAAGCAAACCTCAATAAATTCCAAAAAAATACAAGTTATACAAACCACGCTCCCTGACTCCATGCAATAAAACTAGGAATTAATAAGAAAAAAAAAAAAAAACAACCAAAAAGGCACTTCCACCTGGAAAAATAAAACTGTCTGTTGAACAACTCGTGGGTCAAAGGGGAAATAAACAAAATTGCAGAATTTCTAAAACTATTCTAAGGAAAACAGGATCCAGAACGTACGGGATAGAGCCAAACTGAAGCTCCGAGGAGCACCCTTTGTAGGTGGTGGTAGGTTCTGCTTCTCTCTATTTCTCTAGTCAATTGTCAAACATTCTGAATAAACCCTCCCCCCACCACACACAAATCCAAGAAAGCCCCCAACCATCCAATTTGTTAGCTTTTCAAATTTGTTGCTCCAAAATTAGGTTTGCTGTAGTGTCTTGAGTGATGGCACCATGAATGCGCCTGTGTCGCTTTATAACGCTGATGGTCTTCATCTCCTCTCCTTTCACTTGACCAGACTTACAAAATCTTGGTTATTCTGGTGATCTTTTCTAAGAACACTTGTTTCTGCTCACAGCTACTCTCTGTGTTGATATGTTTTATGCTTCCTTAATTACTGCTAAGCTTTTCCTTCTTCTTGTATCAAAAAAGGGAACAAGGAGCCCGCATAAATGGACTTTTACACCACAACATGCTGATAACCAGGAGATCCTCGGCAGCCAGAGCTCCCTGCACACGCCTCCTCTGTCCCTCCAGGTAATCCCTTCCCTGACTTGATGAAAGTGATGTCCTTGCCTATGTCTTTGTCCCTAGACAAAAATATGGAGTTTTTCGTAATTTTGGTTTCTGAAAATGTTGGATTGGAATCATACTGAATATATTATTTTTTCCCTCTCTGACCTCTTCCACTCAGCAGTGCACATGAAAGATGTCTATGTGGGGCTGTGGAGCTCTTCCTGGCTTGCTCTGATACCCCGTAGTCGCCCACTGTAATAATACCTGTAAGTCATTTATCATTTTTCCTGGTGAGGGATATTTAGCTGTTTTGGCTTTTGGCTACTAAAATAGCCCACGCCAAGCATTTTCCTGCTCCCATCCTGGTGTGTGTGTTTCTCTAGAGTGAGCTCCTAAGAGTAGAATTCCAGGATCATAGGGCATCGCTTAGGTGTGAATTTACCGAATAAAACCAACTGGATTCCAACTGCACCCCAACATGGGTGGGCCTCGGCCACTGCTTTCTGTTTCCCTTGACCTGTAAGGCCACCCAGACTGTCAAATCTCTGAGGGTAAAAGTAACCTTGGCTCTCGGCTCTCTTCAGATTTCTCTCTCCTTAGATTTTGGGGGATATTTCCTTACGATATTGACAACTTTTTCATGCATTTATGGAGTGTTAAGATTACTCATTACTTTAAGCTGTTTCCAGTGGCAAGGTGTTCCAAAAAATTTAGTATGTGATATTAGATATGGGAGCCTCTGATTTTTGTCATTTCCTCATATTTATTTATTTTCTTTTTGGTTGTTTTCCTAACTTCTCAAATGGAATGCTTAGTTAATTTACTTTTAGATTTTTTTATTTTCTGAAAGACCATTAAAGCTCTAAATTTTCCTCTGAGGACTGCTTTGCCTGTGCCCACGAGTTTTAATATGGAATACTCTCATTTTTAAGCATTTTTAATTCAGTTTCTATTTTCTGTTGCATTCATAAGTTATCCCGAGGTTCTGGTCCATGTTTTTGAGTGGATTGACGTTTTTGAACCATCCCTTGGTCGTTAGTTTTCAGTTTCATTGATTTGTTTCCTGTGATTTCTATATACTTCTGTGGAATCTGTTGAATTCTCTTTATGCACTAAAACTTGGGCATATTTTTAAAATAAATATTCCATGAGTGTTTGAAAGCCACATGGATTCTCCATTTGTTCTGGGCAAAGCTCTCTTTCTACCTTTTAATGAAGCTTTTAAGTTGATATTTTGATCTTCTGTCTCCTTATTCATGTTTCACTTTGTAATTTTTGAAGAGGTCACTTAAAATCTCACTCTGTGAACAAGCAAGTTTTTCCTGTTTTTACTTTATTTATTTCATATATTCTGTTTTATGTAATGTATTTGTTATATATGTTGCTTTAAATATTCTGGTGTTATATTGTTCAATGTATGGGAGCTTATGCTATTAACCAAAAGGACTGCTCTTTTATATAAAATATCATTCCTTGTCTTAAATGTCCTCTCTGTCCTCATTTTCCCCCCTGTAATGTTAACTTTCTTCTTCCCCAAATATGACAAGACTTTCATCATTTCTATTTCTTCATCTTCTATGCTTTGATGATGTAATTCGGAGTTTTAGTATCATATCACATTGTTTGCATTACACTTTTACCTTTTAAAAAATAGGGCCATCTATGGTGATACTTCTTTTTTAAAAAAGAAAAAGGAGTATTTCTTTCTGGTTATTTTTTCTTACCATTATTTCTTGTATCTACTAACTTCTGTATTAGTTTATTTTTCAAATTTGTCTGTGTAAATGTCCAAGTAACTCTTCTAAAAGGGTTATTAAACTTCCTGAGTCACTAGAAGTCTGTGGTATGCTTATTTTGCCATACAGGTGACTGGTATTTAGGCTAGGTATGAAATTCTAGGTCCAGAATTCTTTTCCCTCATCCTGGAAACACTGCTCCATTATCTCCTACAATCTATTTTTGCAGATCAGAGAGCTCATGGCAAACTAATGTTTTGTTTCCTGCAGATAATATGCCTTTTCCTCTGTGAACACTTTGAGGATGGATCTAGGAATGGGTCATTTTTCATTCTTTTTGCGTGGCACTTGGTCAACTCTTTGAATACGACAAAACAAAAGAAAACAAACAAACAAACTTCAAGACCCTTTCCACACAGGGAGAATTGCTTCACTAATGCTTTGTTCATATTTTCTCCCCACCAATATCTTTGTTTTGTCCAGAAAACTTTGTTAGATGGATATTGGGAGCTTATGAGTCTGTCCCTGCTCTCTTTCTTTTTTTTTTTTTTATTTTTATTTATTTATGATAGTCACAGAGAGAGAGAGAGAGAGAGAGAGAGAGAGAGAGGCAGAGGGAGAAGCAGGCTCCATGCACCGGGAGCCCGACGTGGGATTCGATCCCGGGTCTCCAGGATCGCGCCCTGGGCCAAAGGCAGGCGCCAAACTGCTGCGCCACCCAGGGATCCCTGTCCCTGCTCTCTTTCAAATCTTTTTTCAAACTCTTCACCTCTGTCTTTCTGGATTGAGTTTTGGGAGACTCAGTCCTCCCCCTTCTGAATTTGATATTCAGCTTTGTCTATTTATTCTTTTTGTTGAGTTTTCATCTTGGAAATAATACTTTTAATGTTCATAAATTGTGTTAGGGTCTATTTTAATCAGTAGGTATCCTTTCATATTTCTGAGCTCATTGATTTCACTAACTTTAGTATTTTCTTAGATTTTTCTTTTTACTCTTCCTTCACCCTCTGACTAGCTCTCTCAGGCTGCTTTCCTTCAATATATGGGATTCTTCACTATTTATTTTGTAGATGAGCCTGTAAGCCCAGTAGTATTGAGGTATGTGCTGTTACCTGTGTTACCTTGGCAGAGAATGCCAGTTTGGATCTTGGAAGTTCTGGCTCTGGGATGGCCATCTGTGAGAGGAAGCGGACTCTGGGATGAGCTGCTCACTGGGGAGCTTGGGATGGTAGCTTTTAAATAATTTCTGGGCTGCTCATCATGACCTGATCATCTTATTCTTCTGTCTTGGGGGCCTCTGGATTCTTCTGGGTAACTTTTTTTCATGAAGGCATTTTTTTGGGGGGGGGAGGGAGTCTGGTATTGCTGGTACTTTAACTTATTGGCATTTGCTCTTGATCAATCTCCATGTGCTCTGAATTTTCCAGAATTTCCTTCCTGTTTCTATTTACTAATGGGGTACTTATCTTCCAGTACTATAAAGAATTTAAAAAATATCCCCCGGTGACTTCAGCAGGGTTTGGAGACCTGTGAGAGAATAATTGTCTTCAGCCAGTCCTAGTAATCACTCTTGTTTTCTAATTTTTAAGTTAAGAACATCTACTCTGTTAGTAAATTAGAAATACGAAATTGAAAGACAGATTTGTCCTTATACTTTGTGCCATATATTATTTTATCTTTTTAGAGGAAAACAATTGAGTTTTTGCATACTTATCTATTTCTTTTTCCTAAATAATGACTATAAATTGGACAATTTACTTTTTTATTGTTCCCTGTCCCCTTCTATTCGTAATTTTCCATTAACTGTTGTGTGGCCTCATTTTCCTTTTTTATGCTTGATGAGAAAGGTAATGAACACCCATGAGCTGAATATCAAGGTTTCAAAAGTCAGATTGGGTTTTTGGCCTCCTTCATAATGTGTATGTGAGTGTGTGCATGTGTTTTTTGAAGCTTTTGAGATATTTTTTTGAACCTTAGCCACAAAACTAACAACATAATGCCATTCTTGAATAGGGATTTTTAATTTATATGTAAGATAAATGGATTAATTTTCACAGAAAAGCAAAACTTCTCTGTTTTATGTTTGTGAACCAAGTTAGCTTGAAGCTTGAAATTCTGGCTTTTTTTGGGGGGGGGTAAAGATGATTTTACCAAACTTTAGCTTAGCGAAAAGTGACTGAAAGTCTATCTTTATCAAAGAATCTTGGTAAGGTGACACCATCTCTAGATAATGATGTCAAAGTATTGAAAGTGTGTTTGGATCATTGTTTCTGTGTCTAGGCTGCTGGAGAAAAATCTCAGAACCCCTCAGATGATGACAAGTATAAATTTATGTCACTGTCCACGGTAGGCTCAGAACCGCATGATGTTGTAACATATGTCCTTCCTGAGTGTCCCAAACCACAATTTTTAAAAAAGATTTTTATTTATTTATTCATGAGAGATACAGAGAGAGAGAGAGAGAGAGGCAGAGACACAGGCAGAGGGAGAAGCAGGCTCCATGCAGGGATCCTGACGCGGTACTCGATCCCGGGTCTCCAAGATCATGCCCTGGGCTGAAGACAGGCGCTAAATCGCTGAGCCACCAAGGGATCCCCCCAAACCACAATTTGAAATGTTCTCCACTTTTCTCAATTGTCCTTTTCTAATTGGCTGTTAAAATCTCTAAGTATTTGGAATATTAATCCGTGATCATATTATTACAATCCTTTTCCAGACGTATTTGCCTCTTATTTAAAAGAAATATTTCAAATCATCACAATAATTCATACATTCTTTGTGACCTGGCCCCCATTATTTTGGTGTTTTCCCATTCGTTCATTCATTCATTCATCCAAAAGGGCCGACATGACTCTCCTCTCATGGAATGTACAGCCTAAAAATATAAAAAGAAGCCTTGTTTTTAAAATTGTGCAGGTTTATTTTTTATTTACTTACTGGGTTATTTTTACTCACCTAGAATTTATTTTGTTATATCACTTGAAGTATGTCCATTTTTTTTTCACACATGGACATTCCCTCCAAACTATTAAATATGTCTATTTGTATCTACATCCCTGTCCCATTGTTTGTAATTCTCCCTTTTAAGTGAACAAGTCATTAGCCAGATGAAACACTTTGATGGGGAAAGCTGCCCATATTGCTCTTCCCCTCCATGGTCTTAGCTCACCTCCTTTAGTTTTGATACAAATTTTAGAATGATTCTGAGAGGGGCCAAAGCAATACCCACTGGGGTTATGCCTGCATTTGCATTTTTCTTTTAAATTAATTGGAAAAAATGTTTATCTTTTCTATATTCAGTTTTCCTATCAAAGGCCATGATATATTTCTATAAAATGTTTTGCTGTCTCTCAGGAAATACTTGTGGTTTTCCTGTTGCAGATTCTGCACAATTTTTGTTAGGATTCATGTTTGTATTTTATGTTCTTGTTTGCTATTATAGGGTAAGTTTCCTCCCAATATGTTTTCTAATAAGTTAGAGATTAATTTTTCTACATTTAACTTGTTTCTGGATACTTTATTTAGTCCTCAAATTAATTATAAGAATTTCTATGTATGGGGTATATCACTTGAAAAAGGGATTTTTGTCACCTATAATCTATCTATCATCTATCTATCTATCATCTATCTATCTATCTATCTATCTATCTGTCATCTATCATCTATCTATCTATCATATATATATTTCACATACCATTGCATTGGAAAAATCTACCAGAATGATGTTAAGTAGTCATAGTCATAATAGACATCTTTGCATTATTTCTAATTTTAACCAGAACAAATTTCATATTTTTGCAAGCTTCACTTTTATCATTTAAAATGCTGATTATAATATCTACCTGATTCCCATAGTTCAGAAGCAGAAATAATGCAGAGACTGTAAAACACCATAAAGAAATTAGTTGGTAATGTTATTTATTACTAAGATAGACTAAATTAATATTCTTAATGTGTGGATCAGAAGGCATTCATTTCCCTAAAAACCACTCACTTCTTATTTTCATGGATAAACTAAACATTAATACTGACTCTCGAGATGGAGTTCTTTCCTCCTCTCTTAACTGTTTGCAGGGGGAGTCATCCTTGGGTAGGCAGAGAAAACTGGTGCAGAAAATCCAGAGCTTATTAAAATATCCTCTGGTCTTACCATCCACATTCGAGTTCACCTTAGATTCCAAGCTCAGTCATGTTTGGGAGGCATATTCAGGTGAGTAACAATGAAGGGAACTACTTAGGATCTTATGTGCTGTTCCGTTTCAGGAGAGTCATTTGTGTCTTAGACCTGAGGCTGGGCAACTGTGGCTGAGCAGGACCTAGGTCCCCTGTCCCACCTTGTTTCATGCTGGGGGAGTCTGGAAGGAGATCCTGTGTGGATGTCCCTGAGCTCTCCTATTTAATTTCATTCCTGGAGACACCATGCGCAGGGAGTGGCTGCCCTGCCCTGCTGGGTGGACCAGCACGCTGGAGGCGGTGGGCTAGCGCATCCTCCTGGGAACCACTCACACCTGGAATCCATCCACAGCCACCTGAATGGGCTTCCCCAGAATTGCCTGCAACTTCCCTCATGATTAGGCTTCCGGGCCACTTGTTAGATTTCCCTGCTCTTCTTAATGCAATTTTTCAGCAACTCCACGTATTTGTTCTTGAGCAATTTAGACACCAGTCCATGTTTGTAAAGAAAATATTCCCAGGAACGGTCTCTGGAGAGGTATCTAGTGTGTGACCATTTCATGATAAAATGGGGATGGTGGCCATCAAGGACTCATGCATTTACTTCCCTGCCACCTTAGCAATCTCATTTGATGCCACTTTCCATGTTGGTGAGCAGATTGCTCCCTTGCTTAAAAATGAGGACCAAACTCCCCAGCTTCTTGGTTGAACCAGTAAAGCTAGGAAACAATAAAAAGAAACAATGCATAATGTTCATTATACTGCTGTGTGGGGAGTATGTTTAAGACTTGGGCTCTAAATGGTTTTTAATCCCAGGATGCACTGATTGTGATAATGTGAGGGAGGCAAACCGGCCGTCTGTTATAAAATCATTGCAAATATGAGCAGAATAAAAAATGGTTAAAGGGATCTTGTTACAGATTCTGTTTATTCCATAAGGACTTGAGGAAAGCAAAGAGGCAATGATTCTGTTTGGGACTTGTTCTTGAAAGATTACCTTTTATGTAGGTAAGTCAAAAGGTTAAAGAAGTAAACAGAATTTAAATACAGCCAGTTTTAGTAATTTTTCTATTGTTTGACTTAACTGCTTCATAACACAATAAAAAAAAAAAAAAACCAACCCGCAGTACCTAACCAAGGACAAAAAATTCTTAAGATACAAAAGCTGTGAGATCTTGCTAGGGCTCGTCTGTAAAATATCATTTTGATTTTAGGTCTAGAGAAGTGTTATAGATCTCAAATTACAATAAATCTCTAAAAGTCCAATAGTGATTTCTGACAGCTTGTGCCTGTAATGGACAACACTGCACCATCTCATGAAGCTTTGATTAAGGAATTGGGGGAGAAGGTTAGAGTGATTCTGGACTTTATTTTGGCACCTTGCAGAGCTCAATGTTACCACAATTATTGGTTTTCTGAAATATGTCCCTATGCATTATTCTGATCAGATTACTTGCATTGCACAATTCTCTGGTGAATAACGGGACAATAGCACAAAATAAATCTCTCTCTGAAATTTAATCTCCGTGTCTGTACACTGTTAAGAGGAACATCTACAGTCCTCCGATAAGAAGTTGTATATCTTCCTTAAACCGAAGCGGGGTTTGTTCTTTAATTATCCGTAATGGAAATCCGCAAACGGGCAAAGGCCCACATCGATGATGTTTCTATTTGGGGCATGGTGTTGAAACAGAGCTGGTGTTCTTACAAGCCCCATGTGATGAAGTTCTAATTTCTTTTGTACAAGTGCCACCGTGGATTGGGTTGAGTGGTTTACCCAAAGTATTGCCCTCTTTCCTCCACGAAGTTTCTAGTTACATCCTTTGAAAATCTTCCTCCGGGGGAAGGGGTGGCCAAGCTCCTAGACCCGTCCCCTGTAATTTTGCACCTTCTCCTTTAAGAGGCTCTCATTTAAAGGGGGATAAACAGAGCTGCCTTCAGCCCTAGGATTTCTCCCAGGGAGCTGGGAGGGTGCCAAGAGGGAAAATACAGGAAAATACGAGATGCTTCACGCCCTGGATAGAAAAGCATCTGCCTCTTGTTCCGTGAGCTGGGGGGTCTGTTCATGTTGACATGAGCGACCGAGGGGAAGTGGGGTGCGACACCCCGCAAAAACCAGGGCCCCTGCTCAGGGCCAAAGCCCTCCGCGAGCAGGATTTCATAACCTCTCTCTTTACAATAGTCAGGAAAAAAAAATGCCATGGGGACATTCAAATAGCAAACCAGGACTTCAGCTGTGACTGCCTCTTGTTTATAAGGAAATATCACATCTTGAAGTCATTTTTTCCTCTCTTTCTAGAAATCCTATTGTCAGAATGTTGCCAGCCCTTCTGATTTGGGTGTGTACCTCTTGGAACAGATCATATCCTGGGGAAGTATCCAGGAAATGTTTATTCTTTATTTCAAAATTAGGTTTTTTTAAAAAAAAAGTATAAAAGAAAGACACGCTCATTATTAAAGGAAGCAAAGAATACAAAATATGTTAAATGAAAAGTTACCCAGCCCCGCCCTGGCCACCGGTCCATTTCCCCTCGTCCAGGCCTCTCCCCAGGAGCCTCCCAGGTCTGACTTTCTTCTGTCCCCTCCCAGGCAGTGGCTGGGCACGTACACAAGAGGAATCGCTTTTTATACACCGCAGGCTCCCTTCCCTTCACCTAACCTACCTCGGACATGTTTTCCATTGCTGTGCATAAGTTGAAGCTGATGAAACGTAATAATCCTGCTTAGGATCCCAGA
Organism: Canis lupus familiaris; assembly: GCF_011100685.1. Classification (NCBI taxonomy): domain Eukaryota; kingdom Metazoa; phylum Chordata; class Mammalia; order Carnivora; family Canidae; genus Canis; species Canis lupus. The sequence continues at coordinate 38,317,122 of NC_049249.1, read as the reverse complement.
AACTAAGTCAGTTAGCTTGTCCTCCACGAATAGATGTTGCTTCCCGTTTTCTATTATTATAAACAAAAGGAAGGCAAGAACAGGACCCTGCGTCGGAGCAGGAGCTCTGATGGAGAAGGGACCCAGTTCTGACCCTAGCTTTGGCACTCACCTGCTACCTGCTTACCCTGCCCGAAACGGTTTCCTCATCTGTCAAATTGGAATGAAAAGAACCTTACATCACGTATTTGTTGAGAGAATTAGAATAACGCACAGAAAGAGCAGAGACTAAAACTTTGCATATAGAAAGCTTTCTCTATATTTTATCTGGAATAAAAACTACTCAGGGTGTGTGTGTGTGTGTGTGTGTGTGTGTGTGTGTGTAGGACACACAGAGAAACAAAGAGACAGAGACAGAGACAAAGAAAGACAGAGGAGAACAAGTGACCTGGAGAGGAGACAGACGCTGTCCAGTATTTGCAAAGATTCAATTTCTTTTTTTGGTTCATCTTGCGGTCACTTTGACTTTAAACAAAATTGCTTGCATTTCTATTTCTTGAATGACCAACTTCAAGTAGTATTGACTTGCCCCAACCTCTGAGACATGGGGAAATATGTGACCTTAAATTATTTTTCTCTCCCCATCTCTGATTTCTGTTAGTTACATTTTGATTTTAATATGGTTGAGTTGTTTTTTTAAATTTACCTCTTGCTTTATCCCCATAATTCTTGCAATTGCTTCGTCTTGATTTCATAGTTAAATACCCTTGCTGTCTGCCACCTGTTCATTCACCTTCATTCCTAATGTCCTTGTTTGTTTCCCTACGTGGCATCTAGATGTTTCTTCCATGAAAGTCTCCTGTGTGTGCGCACTGTCTTCACAGCAGGGAACAGTGTCTGAGCTCCCTGTCTTGTCCCCAGCACTACAAACTGCAGTGAGCAGGCGGCTTCCCCACTGTTTATGTCCAGCCTGTGCATGGAGTCGGGACTCACTTATTCAGAGAATTTTAGAATGAGCAGATGAATGATGATGTGAACAAATGAATGAGTGAATGAGTGAAACAACCACACCTACATTGGAACCAACTGAGTCTGAATTGGGACCCCTGTCCTTCTTGCCTCTCTCTCAACATTCCTGAGAACCCCTCATTTCCCACTTCACGCTCTGGCATCTTCCACGGGCTTGTCCATGTTCCCCTGTTCTCAGCGTTGTCTCTTCAAATTCCTGCTGTTCTGTTTAACTGAGACTTTCACTTCTGTAAGAGTTTCGTTATCTTAAAATTTATCCACTTCTGTTATTCTTTATTTTTATCTTTATTTTTGATCTTCTTTCTCTTATCTTGTATAGTTTGTCTCTTCCATATTCCACTTTCTCTTACATTTACCCAAGAACAGAAAGAAATGTGTGCCTGGAAGTGGTTTTCCCCCTGGTTTTGGAGCAATTCTTTGAAAGCATGTTCCAGACATGTTCCATTTTTTTGCGTGGGTCACGTCTTTGTCAGACCTTTATTGAAGAGAGCTGCTCCTCTTCAAGTGGGGACAATTCTATTGGGCTCTGCTATTTACTCAAGGATGAGATGGGCACAGCACAGAGAGCGAGCTAGCGAGCCAGCCGTCATTCTGCACCCCTGCTCGCCTGGGAGCGGGCTTTCTTCACTTGCCCTGCTCCTCACTCTGGCAGTCCCTGCAAGGCTCACAGGAGCTCATGTATATTTTTTCTTGTTTTCTTTTTCTTTTTTTTTTCTTTTGTTTTTGTAGTTTAATTCCTGTGGGCTCGTCTCTGGTAAGTACTTGCAACACCGACTGTCAGTTCCCCTCCCTCCTCCGTCCTACCCCAGCCCCACATTCCTTCTCAGGTTGGAACTCAGGAGCTAACGGTGTATCCCAGATACCCATCTTCAGCTCGGCCTTCTTTCCATTCTCTTTCTTCCCAGAGTTTTCAAGACTCATGCATTTTTTTTGTGACACCTGACCGCTGCCCCAGCTCCACAGAGAGATGTGGTGATGCTGAGTGCCCATCACAGATGAGGGCATTTGTCTCTCTTACCCATCACCTGTTAACTGATGTCGCCATCATGTCCTACCTTCAGTGAAACTGGGGTTTGTTTTCTATCAGTTTTGCTTTCTTGGCAAGTTTCAGAGAAGGAACCTGACTTCAGCCCCTTTTTTTTTTCTTTTAACTGGAGCAACTTTGAAAGAGATGAAGTCCAGTTGGCTATTGGGTTGGACCCAGTGATGGAACCGTGCCCAGCTGAAATGCACCTCTTGTTAGATCCCTATGTCCCCGAGTGGTTCTTGTAAGATTTTGCCAAAATTGAAAAGAAGTTGCAGCCAGCACGAACATAGTGTTTATAATGATTTGTTTTGAGTAACTTGCTGGTATTTCGGGATTCAGCAAATGCTGATAATTTGTAAGTAACTGCTGGAGGCAGAGAAAACCAACATTTAGTGGATACCTACTAGGTGATGATTGCTTTGCATCTGTTATGATTCAACTTAATCTTCACAACATCCCTACTAGCTGGGTAGGATTATCTCCATTTTGTGCACCAGGAACCACGCTGGAGGGCACACTCCTGCTGGGATCTGGTCTGAAGCAAGTGCTGGATCCACTGCACTCCGAGGTCTGAGATGGCTCCGTTGCTACTTCTGGCCCCTCTTGGCAACATTTGGCCTTACTAGGGCCTAAGTGAATACAAGATTTGCCATCGTGTTCATCTTTATGAATGTGTTAACACAGAGGTTACCTTGCGATCTTATCTATGGATTGAGTGTGGGTTGGAAAGGGTTAGGGCAGCAGTTAAGCCAGGGGGTATCCTCACCTGTCTCCTACATTGTGGTTAAAGATCTTGAGCTACAGAGAGTGCTGGAGGCATACAGGCACCTCATGCCCTTTGGAGCCCCTCCTCCACTTCCCTGCCTCCCCATAGGGTGAATCGTGAATTCTTTGGGAACTTAGACAACCATCATCTTAACTGACCCACTTCCACAGCATGCAGACTTATGTTAGAAGTCATGGGTGTTTGGTAAATGTTGTTTGAATGAATGAATGCATGAGTGATAGGTAGAGGCTCTTAATTCATGATATATACCCTTGAAGAACCATTCACACTCTCTTATAATTCTACTACCCTTAACTCTATGGTTAGAGATTCATTCCTTTTGCTAAGATTGGTTCCAAGTATCCATCATAGATGTAGGGCTATATCTCTCTAGGAAGAACAGATACTCTGTGAAGAGCGAATATCTAAAACCCACTTTGTTGTTTGTTTCTTTTGTGTCAGATTTTCCCTCTGAGAATTGCGTTTATTTGAGGTGCAGGAATTGAAGGAGGTAGTTAATTCCAGTAGGCAGTGAAATGGCCCCCAAAGATGTTCTCGTCCTAATTCCTGGAACTTGTGAATAAGTTATGTTACATGATGAAGAGGGAATATGGTTGCTAATGGAATGAAGGTTGGTCATCAGCTGACCATAGCACGGGGGAGGGGGTTATCCTGGGCTAACCAGGTTGGGCCCAATGACATCACACAAGTCTCCGAATGTAGAAAAGGAAGCAAGAAGTTCAGTCAGAATAATGTGGAGTGAGAAGGCCTCAGCTCACTGCTGTTGGCCTTGCGGATGGAGCAGGGACCAGGAGCCAAGGAACGCAGGCACGTCCAGAAGCTGGGAAGGGCAAGAAGTAGGCTCTCCAGTCAACCTTCCAGAAGGAAGGCAGTGGCTGACACCTTGATTGTCACCCACTGACACCCTTGTCAGACTTCTGACCTGAAGCACCGTAGAATAATACCTCCGTGTTGTGTTAGCCCATGAAGTTTGTATGATTTATTAGAGCAACGTAGGAAACCAACGTAAGTGAAAAGGTTGGGACTGCAGGTGACTTGCCCGCCTCTGCTTCACCGTCTGGAACAAGGATTGGTTGTCATCTCTTGCTGGGCTGCACTGCGAGTCACCGGGGCTTGCTGGGGGAGGTCAGGGGAGGACATCCGCCACCCAGCCTCAGTGGAATCATCCGTACTCTTTGAGAAGATGGGGGGAGAGAGAACACAGTTTAGCTCACTTGTGACTATTTAATTCCCCAATAAAATCACCCAAAAACTATTTGAAAGAGTTTAACAAAGCAACATTTGGGTAAGGATTCAGAAAAATGCCTTCTTTGTTCCTCCATTTGCAAGTCCACAGGCATTTTAAAGTCTGCTGTGAATGTGGAACACATTTTATTTAAATTCCTGACATGGCTGCAGAAGTGTTTTAGTATTTTTGTTTCAGTTTCAAGGTTTCTTCTGGATGAGCTAATCATGGTGTCAACTCAGTTGAGGGAAAGCACATGAGCCTGTGTGTGCACACGCACACACACACATGCATGCATTCATAGCGTGTGCACACATGGAGTTCTAGCAGCTTCCCAGGTTCTATTCAGTGACAGATGAGCTGGGTGGATGTTCTTATATGTATGTTTGCCTGGGCTCAGTAACTCAGCTGACTCACAGTCCTGTTATATTTTAAAAAATTCAAACAACTTTCAGTTTTTATTATCCGCTAGATGAAGTGCTCATCAAGTTACATACATCATCTAGTTTAAACCATAAAATTGTGTAAAATAGATATGATGATGCCAATTTTACAGATGAGTGAGAACATAGGTTAAAGGCTAAGTAAGGTAGTGTGGCCTGTATGCTGCATATCTGGTCCCTAAAGCTTGTCTGTGTGACCCCAGATATGAACGTGCAGTGGTTACATGTTCATATGGCTGAGTGGCCTGCACCATGGCCCTGGTGCTTACTAACTGCATGGCTACGGGCAAGTTGCTTAATCCTGTTGTGTCCTAGTTTCTTTGCAGAAAATGGGTGCAGTAACATCTACCCCAGAGGGTTGTTTGTGGATTAAATGAGTCAATACAAGTTAAGCACTTCAAACAATGAGTAGTGTCTAGGACAGCCTCATAAAATGGTAGCTATTGTTGTCACCTTAGGGCCAGTTCTTTCTGCAAACTGTCATATCAACCAGTGGCTTTGGTTAAGTATACTAATGAAACATTTGTGAAAATGGACGAAGCCTAGTTCACATTGGTCGAAGTTCAAATAAAACAAAATCAGAAAGGAAAAGCTAATGGATAAATGTACAGCAAAATAATCCCTTCCTTGTGCATATTTAATGTGGTTCTCACGATAATCAAAAATTCAGTGGTCAGTAATTATTGTGCTTTTTGGTTCAAACTGGGGAAACTGAGACCTAACATGACTTGACCAAAGTTATCAAGCAGGAGAGGCAGATCTGCTTTCAGATGTAATGATAATTCTGCTTCACTGTCCATCCATCCACTCATCCATCCATCTATCATCTGTTCATCATCTGTCCATTATCTATCCATCCATCTATATCCATCTATCTATCCAGCCATCTACTTCCATCTACCCATCCATCCATCTGTCCATCATCCATCCATCCATTCATCTGTCCATCCATCCATCTCCATCCATCTATCCATCCATGATCCAACCATCCATCATCCATCTGTCCATCCAACCATCCTCCATCATTTATTACTCAACGCGTACAAAAGAATGCAGGGACCAAATACTTTAAAAATAAATGTGGAAATTAACACATTTATTGAATCTTGGCTCAGTGAATTCTATCTTATAAGATTATAATAGCTTGATTAGGTTTTCTTCCCCTTGGGTTATTTTTACCTTTAATTTGTCTGTGACCTTGGCCACTCCCACATGTTTTTCTTGAACTTATTCAGGAAGCTGTATATTTTAATGTAATACTATGATGCCTTAATGCTAACCACTGATGGTGTGAAATGGATCTTAGCACGTAAAGAACTTTAAAAATATGCTAATAGTGATATATAGTATAATGAATGAATCGGTAAGGAGCATTTCTAACTGATGGTTTTGGGAACTGTCACTAGGGATGAGGCTAACATAGGGAGTCCTCTTAGGATGCCATGTGCAGGTTGCAGCTCTCTCTCTTCACAGATGCTGAATGGATGCTCTGGACACGTCACCACTGCCCTGAAGCTCACACAGGGAAACCCCAGATAGATTTAGGAACTGGCGAGGAGAGCCAACAGGCTGTTGAACTGTCAGTCGTGATAAGAAGAGGCCACTGGCAGGATAGGCATTGACTACACACAAGCCCTCTTTAATAAAGATGCCCCCTGGCCTTTGCTTGAAAAAGTCCTCACTCTATTTGTGTTTCAAGAGCTTTCTGGATGAAATCTCCAAACTGTGAGATTGTATGCATGATTACAGCCAGCTTTGCAAATTAGCATATCTTGCAGACATATTAGCTCATTTGAACAACCTACATTCATCCCGAGAAGGCAGCTTAAGCTGACATCAGTATTCCATGTGCAGGACAAGTGGAGGTGGTGCCTGGAAGGCCAGAGGGAGGGCCCTTGCTGCTGGCGGCGGGGTGGGATTCTTTTTCTTGTTTAGATGACCTGGCTATGAACTCCTCTGAAGAACCCACTGACATATTTTGAACATTATGAAGACACCCTTGAAAGACTCGATAAAAGGTATTCATGAGTGTTTCCCCACCCGACAGGAGTGGTGTCATCACCTCCAGGATTTGGCCGCATCATTTATTCAGAGGAGCAGACGCTGGAGGTTGTGCCTTAAACCCCAAGTTATTTATATACCGTTTCATTAAGAATTAATTCTCGATGTCCAACCTTACTAAGGCGCATTGGTTAAGTATTTCTGAGAATGTGAAAATGAGGTTCATTTTCTTAGTACTTACTTATATTCACACTGAAAACTGGAATAGCCTAGAAGACAGGAGCACGTCTCAAGCAGGGTCCTTAGACCAGCCCCAGAACCACCCCTGAGAATTAACCAGAAGCGTGGATTTTCAGACCTTGGCCCAGCTGACTGACTCCCAATGCCAGCGGGGTGGCACCAGCGCTGGGGCTGTGCTCTCAGGCCCCCCGCAGAGCCCTACTGCCCTCCACTCATGACCCATCCTCACCAAGTCCATTCTCTTCATTGAGGGCCTTATTTTCAAGTATGTGTTTTAGGGAAATTAATTAGATTCATCACTACCTATTTCTTTTTATCTTTTAAATTTAATCTTAAATGATAGTTAAATGGTTTTATTTCCTCAGGTTCATTTTACAGATATCTTGTATTTGTGACAAGGGATCTTTAGCGTTTCAGTGATGGTAGTAATAATTTCATTGAAGGAAAAAATGACGATTTTTAAATTTTTTTAAAAATTTTTATTTATTTATGATAGTCACAGAGAGAGAGAGAGAGAGACAGAGAGAGAGAGAGAGAGGCAGAGACACAGGCAGAGGGAGAAGCAGGCTCTATGCACCGGGAGCCCGACGTGGGATTCGATCCCGGGTCTCCAGGATCGCGCCCTGGGCCAAAGACAGGTGCTAAACCGCTGTGCCACCCAGGGATCCCAGGAAAAAATGAAGATTTTAAGAAAGAGAACTATAGGTTAGTTCAGGTAGTAGTGGTACAGTTGGTACTTTGGTTGTCTTCCTCTTGTAATATTTTCTACCATGAGCATATGTTATTTTTGTCATCAGAGAGCAGTGCGTGTTCTAAATTTAAGGAAATTGATAGATAGTTTGATGATGTGTGGGGGGTTTGGATGAGCTGGGGATAGAAAGCTGATGGGAAGCAGAAGCTCCGATTGTTTTCTCCACTTTGCACTCAATGCTGGACTCAATTACTAGTGGTATGTTAGCATAAAAACTGCAGTTTGTGACTAGAGAGTATCACGATTGCCTTCAAACGTTGCTGGGAATGAGCGATCTAAGAACCATGCTGATAGAGAGGATTTTCTTAAATGTCACTTCTTTTCTTTTAAACCTCCATACATTAGGATCCTCACTTGCGGGGCACCGTTCTAGGTTTGGATCAATGCCGGGAGTCATAAGACCACCACAGTTACGATAGATCTGTGCCATCATCCCCCAAAGCCCCTTGTGTGGTGTCTTCGTAGCAAATTGCTTGCTCTGTCCCAACCCCAGGCAGTCACTGCTCTGTTCCCCATCCCTCTGGTCCCGCCTTTCCCGAGAAGCTGTGTAAGTGGGATCTCCCATGGTGAAGCCTCTGGGTCTGGCTCCTTTCGATGGCATTTGAGATGCACCCACCTCGCTGCATGCATCAGTAGCTGGTTGCTCTTTGTTAGATGGATGGATGGACCACAGGCTGCTTTCCCCTTGGGCTGTTTTCAATTTGCAATGATTATAAATAAAATTGGTGGAAGTATTCAGGGTACAGATTTTTTTGTGTAAATGTAAATTTTCATTTTTCTTGGATAAAAACCCAGCACTGGGCTGGGTCCCATGGTGAGTGATGCTTAACTTTATAAGGAACTGCCAGCCTGTTCTCCAAAATGACTATCATTTTGCCTTCTCGCTCGCAGTGAATGAGAGCTCTGGGTGGTCCTCACCCCCATCAGCACGGGGCGGTGCGGTAGTCTTTATTTCGGCCGTGCCTACAGGGGTCTAGAGGTTTCGATTCGCATTCCCCTGATGGTGAATACTATTGATTTCTTCGTCTGTCTATTGGCATTTGTATGTCTTCTTTAGTGAGGTGTCTGTTCAAATTTTTGCCCATTTTTGATTGAGTTGTGCGTTTTCTTCCTGTTGGATTTTGAGAGTTGCTGGTATGTTCTGGATATAAGTACTTTACCAGATAGGTAATCTGCAAATATTTTCTCCTAGGGATGGTCTATCCTCTTAGTCTCTTATGATACAGAGGGGTTCATCGAGGTCCTCTCATGTCCTTTTTGGAGATAAACGAAGACCACCCAGATGAGAACAAACAGGGTATTTGCTCACAGCTTGCCATTGCAAGGTGCTCAGCCTCCATCACTTGCCTTTGGTGGAGACTCAAAAGCAGGCAGAGGAGCAGGAAAGCTTTAGAGTACAGAGGGACAGCTTCAGGTGGGCCGGCTTGGAGGCCAACCATCGGTCTGGGAAGCAGGAGGCAGCCCATTAGAAGCAGAACATCCTTTGTGACTCCCTTGGGGGTGTATTTGGCTTCCTCTGGTTGGTCCTGAGTTGGAAGCTGGCATGTCATGACCGTGTCCCCATCATTCCGGGCTGTCGGTGGCAGAGGCTGTGGCTTGGCTTCTTGAGCTGGTCACTGCAGAGCTCATGGGTCAGAGTTCCACTGTCACCTGCGGTCTGGCCATGGTCTATATATCCAGGCTCTCACATGATTTAAGGCAACCAGCTTATATCCTGTTGCTGGGCTTCGAATAAACATGCTGAGCCTGGAACGGGCAAGAGTCAGAAAGACAGAGGAGTATCGTCAGGATGGTGACCAGGCTTCTCTGGAGAGTATCTGGGACCGGTTATGGGGGGCAAGGCCCAGAGAGGTTCACAGAGCAGGGAGCTCACCCCCTTCAGTGCTTTGGAGGCCAGAGCATCTGTCACTGGCCCCGGGGGATTATTGTCCAGCAGACCCCAGTACGCTGGCTGCCTGGGGCTGGCATCTCGCACACAGGAGCCCTGAGCTTGGCAGACGAGCAGCAGGAGCAGTTTACTTTCTCTTCCCTGGGCACAAGCCAGGTGGCTGGAGGTCCCCTGACCTGCTTCTTGTGAAGCTGCCACCACTCCTGTCTGAGCCCACCGGGTAAGCTTAGTTTTGCCCCAGCCAGGGTGGCTGCAGACGCCGACTTTGCCCTCTTGGGGATGACGTGGTGTCACCTGTGCTGTGACCTGGCTGTGATGGTCCCGCTCCTCGTGTGTGTTGGGCCCTTGCTGCAGTCCACAGGCATCCTGTGTGCAGCCAGATGCCCCGTCACCTCCGTCCGCGGGGCTGTGGCCGCTGTGAGTGCAGTCACTCACCAACACAGGCTGGTTGAGGGAAGCAGGCTCTGGCAGCTGGCAATCAATATTGCAGAAGTGGCTGCCGTTTTGCATTTGAAATGGCATCTTTCAGCTGCAGGGACACCGGTGTCAGAGCAGATCCGAGGGACAGGGGCCACCTGGCTGTCCACAGGAAGGCTGGTGGTGAGAACGTTTTCAGAAGGGCTCTGAGGCAGAGGCAAGGCCCTGGCCAACGCCTCTTCCTTCCGGCCCCACCGTGGGCAGCATGGTCACCCCATCTTTCCTCCGTGTATCACTTCTTCAGGGAGCATTTGGGGTGTTTGGGCTGATTAGGCTTGTGGGTAAATGATTAACAGACTATTCACGTGACTTTCAACGAAATACTTCTTCAGCTTAAATTTTGATACCTTCCAAAATAGAACTCATTTAGGAGGATTATACAAGCTGTTTACACTGTAGTATGAATGAGCACCAAGACATTTCCCACAGGAAATTTTTAATGGGCGTTGGCTGCCGAGGAAAGGGGTGGGGAGAAGAGGAAAGGGCATGAGAAACAGGCCACAAAACCTCTGCTGCCCACTCTGGTGATCGTATAACAAGGGACATCGAACCCCATCCTTTCTTATTGATGATTGATTGATTGATTGTTATTTTCTTCTTTCTAATTTTTGAAGTCGGCAGCACCTTCCCAGCCGACAGTGCGCGGCCCACCAGGCTTCCTCCTCGCACGTATCACTGTTCAGAGCTACCTCGGAGCGTCCCTATTTGGCGGTGCTGCATCACCAGGCAAACACCTCAAAGGAAACGTTTCCTGATGGACGTAGTTTGGTCTGCGTCTCATCCACCTGCCCCTTGGCACTAAAGTTGCGGCAAGGAGCTCCAAGTGCCGAAGCCTGCGGATGCTGCTCTTGGTTTTGTTGATACTGGGGGGCCCCGGTGTCCAGGGCAGATGTCAATGGTCCCTAAGTCACCCATCACCCCACCATGTGAAGCTCTATCAGCAGCTCCACAAGCTCTGAGGACAATGAGGCATATTGGAGAGGGGGGCATGGAAACCAGGAAGGTTCTGTTTCTCAAGAAAAGTCCTCATCTTAGAGGGATGTATTATTTTTTTGTTGTTTTATTTTAGGTGATTTTTATTTTTCTCTTGAAACTTTTAATTTTCTGAATTTTATGCATAATTTATATATGTATATATAAATTTATATATATTATATATATGTATACATATAAATTATGCAATATATATTCTTGGGTCCTGGGAGCCGAGGGTGGGTGGGGGCTGAGGACCCGGCAGGCAGAAGAGATGCTGCGTCTGGGGTGGGACGCAGACAGGCATGGGGGACCCATGGGACACAGCAGTTCCTCTGTTACTGTTTCTTAGGTTGAGGAGGCCCAGCCAGCCTCCCTCCTCACACCCCGTTCCCAGCTCTGCACCTGCAGGGCTCAGGGTTTGTGGACACGGGGTGTCTGTCTCTGCAACTTCCTAAAGACAGTTCTTGATGGAGGGAGAAATAACAGCCACTCGGTCCTGATCCCCGGGTCGCCCTGGGTGGGGCACGTGGACTGCGCGTCTTGCAGGCCCACTGCTCCACGTGGGGTGTCCGTCTCTGGAAGTCCTGCTCCATTCTGGAAAGCTGCTAGGACCACAATGAGCTATTGTTTAACAGAAGACTGGTACCGCACAAACTCCCTTCTCTGCAGGGACCTCTGGGTATTCTCTGTCTCTGGACCCCCTGTTCTAGGAAGTTCGGTTAATCTATTCCCATGGACTCAAGGTTGCTTTGGGAAATAAGCCCCGATGTGAGCCAGGAGAGTCTCATCTTGCTCCCTGGCAGCCTCCTTGTTGCTCAGCTCCTCTGTGGGATGCGCCCAACTCGGCCTTCTGCGGCTCACCCTCTCCTTTGGCACAACAGGGATGACGGTGGCTAGATGCAGGCGGGGTGTGAAGATTAAGGACGCGTCATCCTAAGCTGTTTGCAAATAGGAGGCGCATTATTCATGGTGGCGGAGGTGCTATGAATATTCTCAGGCTTGCCGAGACTGCATATTTACTGTGCACTTTTAAAGAGAATCTTTTACAGAGCTTATTGGAGGGGAGGAAAAAGATGAGTCAAGTGAAGACACCCCGGCCCTGAGAGACAGACCCTCTGAAATATCATCCCCTCTCAGCTTCTGACTTGCTGCTCCTGGCTTGTGTCTAATAATAATTAAAATGTGTTCTTTCTGAGAAAAACTCCCTGCTCTTCTGGAATCTCTAGTTCTGGAGGGCAACAACCTGATTTCGTATGCCAACTATTTGGGATGATGGAGAAAGGCTTCTTGGGGTGCCACGTAGGAGGAGAAGCCTGCTGTGGGACTTCTTGTGGGCTGCCCTTTGGGGCACTGGCATTGGCCCATGCTGGGGCACTTGGACGGGAGCGTGGTCCCCATGGAGAGGCATGTCCCAAGGCAGTATTCCTCCCTCCTCCATCCTGAGTCCCCGAGCTGCTAGTGGGTCCCCTGGCCCACCCCACCCGACAGAGCTGCCGTCAGCCGGGCAGTCCCTGGGGGCCACAGCCAGCTCCTCCTCCGGGCTTCAGCCACTTCTGCTCTATCCCCCTCTCCGCCCGCGTGCACCCCGTGGCCTGCCACCACGGACATGCGCCCCCGCGCTGGCTGGCCCTTACCTGCAGTCCCGGGCTTTCCCTTGCTGGGAGGGGGTGTGCATCTGGCACATGTCCCTGTCACCAGCTCTCCCTTAGCTCCCTCTGCGTCACCCCCGCAGAGAGTGGGGCCTGAGTGCACCAGGAAGACGTGGGCTGCGGGGTGACACCGGTTGGAAAGGGGCCTTTATTTTATTTTAGATTTTATTTATTTATTCATGAGAGATGCAGAGAGAGAGGCAGAGACACAGGCGGAGGGAGAAGCAGGCTCCCTGTGGGGAACCTGACACAGGACTCGATCCCAGGACCCCGGGGTCACGACCTGAGCCGAAGGCAGACTCTCAACTGCAGAGCCACCCAGGTGCTCCCAGAAAGGGGCCTTTGGGGACTGGGCCTGGGAGCAACACAAGCTTGTCCTACCGCACCCCCAGGCCAGAGACCTCCAGTCACAATTTAAGAGAAATTAAGGACGGTCTCCTGGGACTTGGTGCCCCATCGGGCCCCGGATCCTGGCAGGGGCGAGAGCCCTGGATCCATGCCCGGCTCTCGATCTCGGTGCTGTGGGAGGTGTGCAGACCTTAGGCTTTCCCGTTTCTCCTTGTGGTTTTGCCGTTGTGTGTTTTGCTTGCTTGTTTACTGTTGCTTCTTTGTGCGGGGGGTTGCTCTTCAGGACGGGGGTGTCCAGGCCACCCCGGGGGGAGGTTGGGGGGCCCCGCACGGGGAGGAGCATGCGGTGCGCTGCACAACAGTCCCCCAGCGTGTCGGGCACAGACCTTAACGGCTTTCTTCTGACTCCCTGGGCCCAGCGTGCCTGCCTCTCTTCTCCCCGTAGATCTCCCTTTTGGCTGGATAGCTACTTTGACTGCCAGATTCAAACAGAAAAAGCCCATAAAATTCACAAATGCGCAGTCACATGTGCAGTTTTTGCTCAGCTGCATCTAGAGAGTGACTTAAACGCGGGCACTGGGGCCTGTCTCTGCTTTTTTGATGGCTTCAGACTCAGAAATGCCCAGATTTCTGGTGCACGGAATTGTCTCAATTCAACGTCTAGAGCAAAGGAGCTGGAATTTCGGGTCGTGAAAAAGAATGCACCCCAATGTACATTTTAAAGCAGGATGTCTTCCTTTCCACCAGGCCTCTTCCTCTGCGGGCTTTGGGTGATGTTATCAACAGAGAGACGTACACTCATCAGTGACGAAGGACTTCACAGTGGCAGCTGAGCCTTTTGTCAGGTCAGCCTTCGGACACTTTGCTTTTTCATCCTTGCAGATTCTAAACCAGAAGCCCCCAAGTGCCATAGGGCTGTTGGAATGGGTCGCGCGTCGTTCCTGGCTAGGACTCGGTGCTAGCGCGGGCCGGTGATCTCCGGGGCCCCCATGACCCGCACGCGGTTCTGGTCCTCAGGTGACATGCGGGTGCGACAGTTGCAGCAAGGGGCCTTTTCTCACCGAGGACTCCCGGGGGCCCTTGGTGCTGGGCCGACGTGCCTGTCATCCACGAGTAGGAGTTCAGATCCTCCCGTGTGGGAAAATAGTGGCGAAACTCAATATTTGGTTGCCTTTGGATCGAAAAGTGTTTTATCGTGCCCTGTTTCTGTATTTACATGTGGTTTTAAAATGTGCCCCCTGAAGCATATCATTAATTTCTCTTGTGCAATAAAAGGCAATAAAGCATCAATTGTTTGGAAAGAGTCAAACTTCTGATGAATAAGCTGTTTATCCTACAGTTTGGTCTTACTGAGAAATTTTTAACATTTTTTTTCCCTCCGTAGTGGACACGTCGTGTTTTAGTTCTAAAGTGATAGGCTTGAGTTACTCAAAATACCGAATGTACCGCCCCCCCCACCCCCAGTCAGGTCGTTTCAGGAAAGCCTTTGGGAAGCAGACAATGGCCTTTAATGGCATGTTCGTATCGTGAAGAAAAGTTTTTATTTCATCTTTCATCTCAAGACCTCACAGGAGGACCTCATTGTCCCACTGTTCTGTGACTTGGTAATATCCACACTTTTATTATTTTTTCGACCTGAATCGAGACGGGAGAGCCTCCAGACCAGAGACCAGTACTCCCTTGCTAATCTGTATCGTCTACATTGTCACTCACAAGATAATTACTAAGCACGTGTGAACTCTCCTCTCCAGCTGCCCCTGCGGGCTGTGAGGTGCCCAGGGCTCCGGGGGTCTGCGGGCAGCTCGGGGCCAGGAGCCCAGGGACACCTGCTGTTGGGCCACGCGGGGATGAGCTGGTACCAGTGCGAGCGCCAAGGAACCTCCCGCACGGCCTGCTCTTCTCATTCCCCAACCACAGTATCTGCGTTAACAAGTGGCCAGATTTACAGGCTTCTTAGTACAAGTGTGACCTGACCTCTTTCTCGGGAAGCAGGGATTCTGAATGCTGCTTCTGTGGTTTTGGGGTCTTCCTCCTCTGGTGCCGTTGGTGCTGCTCACTGAGGATCCTCATCAGACACGGGGTGTAGTGACGCACCGGCTGGCAGCTTGAGGTCAACTTTCAGATAATCCTCATCTTTCGGATAGGTTATTATTTATTTATTTATTTATTTATTTATTTATTTTATTTTTTTTGGATAGGTCTTGACTACTTTTGGATTCTTTTTTTTTTAAGATTTTATTTATTTATTCATGAGAGACAGAGACACAGGCAGAGGGAGAAGCAGGCTCCATGCAGGGAGCCCGATGTGGGACTCGATTCTGGGACTTCAGGATCACACCCTGGGCTAAAGGCGGCGTTAAACCACTGAGCCACCTGGGCTGCCCATGCTTTTGGATTCTTGATAGAAATCATCATCTGGCCGATTTGCAGCTGCTCGCGACAGGTTTGTTCTGGAGTCCTGTCCACTGTTAACAATCACCGTGTTGGATTATCCAAGCTGTGATGTTCTTCTTAAAAATAATAAAAAAGACTAGTTATTAAAATAGATATTTATTCTTAACCTAAAGTAAATTTGGTTTTATTTTTATGTTTATTAAATATTAAAACATAATTAAAAATATTAATTATGTAAAATTTTAAAAAAATTGGGGCGCCTGGGTGGCTCAGTGGTTGAGCATCCGCCTTTGGCTTAGGTCATGATCCTGGGATCCCGGATCGAGTCATACATCGGGCTCCCTGCATGGAGCCTGCTTTTCCCTCTGTCTGTGTTGCTGCCTCTCTCTGTGTCTCTCATGAATAAATAAATAAAATTAAAAAAAAATTTTTTTAATTTTAACTTTTAACCATTGATCTGGTTGAGTGTTGGGGAGACAACACAGCGTGGTTGTCATGACAAATATGTATGTGATAAATGTAAACAACACACACGTTTGTGAAAATATCATAGGTCAGGGGTGCGTTCCCTGAATGCTAGCGGAGAACTGACCAATGAGCTTTTTCTGGTGCATGTAGAAAACACCAATTGGTAAGAACTTAATGAGATTTCTGTGATGATCATAATCAACATGATATCTCAAATTTGTAAAGTGTATGTGCCTAAAATAGTTTAGTCACTTTTTCTTCTTTAAGTACAAACCATCAGCATATCTCACCTCATAGCTGGGAAGCATGACCACAGACTTCACATTTGTTAGACTTCATTAATCCTCATGGTACCTTCTCGAAAGCCACTATCGTCACCACTGATGGATAAGGACCTCAGGCCTGCCGGTGACCACAGGGCAGCAAAGGGCTAAGCGTTGCCTGCCGCAGTGCACGGTCTTCCCCCAGAATCCCTAGCAGACATGGGGGTCCGGAGAGGAGGACACAGGGAAGAGCACTGGACCCTAAGGGGAAAAGTTGTGACATGTCCCTGGATCTATCATCTTTCTCCCCTGTGGCCTGGAGGGGGCCAGAGAATGTAGCTGGATTAGTACTGCTCAAATGCAGCCAGGAATATGCCCCAGGTGTGTGTTGAACCCTGGCTGTCCATCTTGCAGATAGCAAAAACCCTCTGAAAATGTGTGTTTCCTCTAAAAGTTAATGCAATTGTGTTTTCCACAGTGCAACTTATCCTTGTGGTTTTAAGGTTAAGGCATTTTAAGTACAGTAGATTAAAATAAGCACTTTTGGAGAATGTATTGTGCTCATCTCCAACCAGCACACTCGGTTACTTCTGGAGTAGAGGTGCTCAACCTAGGTAAGCTTCAAGTCTGTAATTCTGTAATTCTGCATTAGAGTTTAAAAAGGCAAAAAAACAAAAACAAAAACAAAAACAAAAAACAACAACAACAAAAAACCCCACAACAAACCAAAACCAAAAAACTAACAATAATAATAAAAAAAAAAATCCAACTTCCTCTTTAACATTACAGAGGTGGGGCAGCCTGGGTGGCTCAGCGGTTTAGCGCCGCCTTCAGTCCAGGGTATGATCATGAAGACCCAGGATCGAGTCCCTGCATGGGGCCTGCTTCTCCCTCTGCCTGTGTCTCTGCCTCTCTCTGTCTCTGTATCTCTCATGAATAAATAAATAAAATCTTTAAAAATAAATAAATAAATTTCTAAAAAAAATAACATTACAGAGGGTGGTGGGGGCAGCTGATGGATTTTCCTTGGACAATTGGGGACTTTCTGGTTTTAGCATAAATGTCTCGCGTCCTGGGGGCCTCCTCGGTCGCAGGAAACTGGGGAGGCCGTTCAGCCCAGCCAACAGAGTCAGGACAGCCTCTCCCCATGTACCTGATAGATTGAATTCTGTTGTGTGACTCTTACCCCATGCCCCCCTCAGAGGGCAGGTAGGAATCGTGTCTTCATTTCCCAGCACGGATGTGCTGGGAGGTTAGTCTGGAAGGCGACTCATCCGGGAGAGACACACAAACCCATGCTGATTAATAAGTTTGGGCCCAATACAAGGAATAAATTGCTCATTTTTGAGTTGAATAAATATAGTGCATTCCAGGAGAAGCTGCCGCTGCCATGCTGTCGGGCCTATTAAAATTTGGATCCTCATTGGTCTATGGCAGCTTCCATTTTTCTGGTATTTTAATGTTTAGCATTCATAAATCCACAGCTCTTGCCTACTCATGATGGCTGTCTTTTTTTTTTTTTCTTTTTGCATTGCCTGCCTGCCCTCTTTAGATTATCTTAGCCACTCTTCACACGTCTGCCCCCTCTTTTCGTCCTTGCGTGGATGGAGGAGAAACGGGGACGTCAGAGGTCACCAGATGCTATGCCATCTGCATGACCGCTTCCTTGGGCACAAGTGCACCCCAGCTCCTTTCCACCCCAATCTCACTTCCTCCCCAGGAATGAAATCTACTTTTAGGGGATCAACGTCTAAGGGTTTAAACTTCTGGTGGTCTTTCCAGGGTCTCCCCTGTTTCTGTACTCAGGCACAGGCGTGCAAGCAAGCGGCTGGCGGGGCCGTCCATTTCTCTGAATCGTATGTGACTTCACGAGTGAGACTTGAAGCTGCACTCAGAGACCAATTTGGTGGTCTTTTCGGTAAATACGGCACAAAAAAAAAAAAAAAAGGAAGGGAAAAAAGAACAATGCCTAATAGATCCAACTTCTGAGTCCAAGCAGACAGTTTAACCCTCGGGTCATCGTGTTTGTATTTCACTTATTGGATTGTTAATAGATTTTCTTCATTTGTGCGAGACGTTGCAAATGATGTGCAGAGGCCGGCCGGTTCCTCCAGCGCGGAGACCCGAGGTCCACCTGTAAGGAGATGGTGTTAAAAGCTGCTGGAGTTCCTGCCTCCTGACAACATCCCAGCTGTAGACTAGCAATCGCAATCCTCGGGTGGCAGTTTTAATTATCGGCACCGCGATACCATCAGCAAGTGTGTAATTATGTGTCAGTTTCCTGGCTGTTGGGTATGAAAAGTGGAACCAGTGAAATGATGATTGTGGAAGCGGTAGACTCATATTTAAACAATTCAAAATGTGTAACTGGCAGTGTCATTAAACAGAGAGAGTCTGACCCCAGCTGTCACTTACTTTTCCTTATGCAGATTTGTTCATGCTGTCTGTCAAAAGAACTCCATGGGCTGAAATGGGACAGAGGAGGTGACATGATTCTCAGAGCGAAGAGGGCTTCTCTCTCCTCAACTCCGCAGAGGCGTCCGTTCGCCTAAACACATACGGCCGCTGGAACTGTAAATAAACCAAGGCCATTACAGGAAATCATATAGACTTTTGCTGATGAATACACAAAAAGAGAATTTCAAACAGACACCCCGGCCTTAAAAAAAAAAAAAAAAAAGTGAATAAAACCTCCCCGATTACCATGCACTTAGAGCGTAAGTAAGTGCCATGGTAATGAGAAGGGTTCATTTTTGAAGAAGAAAGATGAGAACAACCTTTTGGTTTCGACTACAATTTTCAGCCCAACATGGACAGAAGCGGAGCTCCTTTTTGCAAAGTGCTCAGTATCGACGGTGAGAAATGTGGGACGATACAATTATCACGCAGATTTAAACTCCAGTCTGGCTTTGGTTATAAGTTGCTGGGGCCTCGCCTGTTTGGCATCCGATCGAGAAAACTGAACTACGCATGCTAGATAAATGGGGGTGAAAGTAGACACGAGTGGCTTTTTGCAGAAGGATGAGTTAGGAAGGCCAGAATACTCAAATTTCTACAAACATAATCACACAGGTCGGCAGCCCGCCGACCACACCCACGGGGACGGGAGCCACGGACGTTTGCTCTCGAAGGCCTGCATTTACCTGGTATGCTGAAAAGGAGCCGGGTAGCCAAGGGTTAAGTCTGCACGCATGCAAAAATAAATGAAAGGCGCGTTTATAAAATGAACTGTGGAGGTTAAGTGTGGGGGTTAAACTAACACAATGAACTGTGAACACAAAGAAAAATGTTTCTTTAATTTTTAAAATGTTTTCATTTCTCATAATAAACTGAACTTGCAATTGCATACAAACAACATTATTTCATACCCTGAAGACACTGCAATTTAAAGCTTTTGGAACTCAAATTGATTCTAGGAGCAATGCTGTAACTACAGAGGAGCTTTGGCAATTGTGATCTTCTGAAGGGCATCAAATCACACCTCTCGCAGCACATTTGAAAGTAAATACGCGCTCATGCACACACACAGGTAGGAGGCATTTAAAACAGGGTCAACTTTGCATTTATTTCTAGTTTCAAAGGCAAAGTTACTGATTTTCTCACAGGCTAATGGAAGCCATATTAATTGCCATGGTACATTCAGATTGAAAGTAATAAATAGGCACATATTAAATCCTCTAAGGATTAATTTGTATTTTATCAGCTGTGAAAACGGCAATTTTTTACATATCTAGACTTAAGAGGTAGCCTTATTAGGCGTTCATTGGAAAACAAATTCTGCATATATTCTGTAGCAAGGTTTAAAGAGAACCATTTTTTTCTCTCTCAAAAGTAGTATAGTGCAACTAGGGAAGCAATTAGTGTTTATATCCTAGACAAACACGGTTTTGGAGTTTTCTGGCTTATAAATATTTGTCTGACTGGTGAAAGGAGAGGTGTGCTACAAATGGCACGCTGTTGTATATTTTATCATATGGGACACACAGAGGCTGCAGGGGTTTCACACTGCTTTGTGTGCCCGTTGTGTAAATTGTCCAGCCCCGGCAACCCTCCTCGCTTAGGGGCCGGCGGAGGCATCGCTGGATGCTCTGACATGCCAGCTGGGGGGCAGAGGAGCAGGTGGCGGTGGCGTCCGTGATTTCACCTCCACCCTCCTCGGGTGTGTGGCTCCCTGGCTCTCTCCCCTTCGTAGGGAAGTGGGACCTTCTGAGAAGCGCCCGCTTCCCGATGGCTGAGCAGGGGAAAGAAAGTGTTTCAGTAAACCCGTATTTATGATTGTGCTTTCCTTTGGAAAAGGGACTTGTTTCGACGGTGCTTATCGTATTTTCACCCAAGATATGTTAAGTGGTCCACTTAAATCAAGGAACCTGGAGGGGAAAAACTGTCCTGTGCAATATGCTTCCTCGAATGGCCTGTCTTGCGTGATTTGAAAGGTCCCCGGAGAGAACACTCCCACAAACTTCTTCTGGAAGTCGGTTCCACAATCTAATAGATCTTATTGTCAAATGCTTTGTTAAACTTTTACTGGAATATGTGTATTGCACTCAGCACTGGTGAATCTTGAAATTCTATCAGGGAGGCGCAATCAAATTGGTCTCCCATGGCTTGTTCTTTGGTTGACATGGAATGGGTTCCCCTCTGCTTCTGGCATTTTCCGGGGAGGGGAGCGACGTGGCCGCCTTGCCCTCCCAACCCGTAAGGCCCCATATCAGCACCACGCTCATCGAGGAGGAGAAGCTGTCTCAGGGAGCGGGGCTAGTGATTCCATTTTCAATTTTGAAAAATCGTGCCACAGCCATTTAAACTTCCAGAGATTGCACGTGCTCACCAGTTTGCACTAGAAATCCCTGATGTGGGAAGTTGCCTGCATCCGCCGCCGGAGCTCAGTTTCTGTGACCGCTGTTTGCGAGGTGCAGCTCCCTTTTCCCTTTGTCGGTGATTTCGTGGGGCTGAGCCATTTTAAATGATTTTCCCCTCTGCCTCTTAGTTCACTTCTGAACTGAAAAAAAGTTTTATCTGCCAATGAATAGCTACTCTGCGTGGCCCTCCCAGGGATCTTGCTGCTTCCCCCAAACTCCCTCACTCTGGAAGCAACGATGGCCTTTTGACTAATGAGGTGACCTTAAGAGAAGTCCTTTCCTGAACGTTCGCTGTGACTGGCCACCGTGGTGACAAGTGTGAATTGCATACAGAGCAAATGGTCTCAAACAGTTGCTTCTGATGTCACTGCTTTGCCAGTAAGCGTGTCCTATTTAGGCCCAGGACCCAGATAATTTATATTACCTACCATATATTAACGGGATTCAAGCTAAGTGTTAACTGCCCATTATCACCTGTCACCACACAGTTAATAGTTACCAAATACTGATGACTTTAGGCACAGGTACTTTCCTGTCTTCTGTAACGAGAACCTAGGTCTAGAATTAACGAGTTTAAATGATGTGTCTTGGAGGCAAATTCCTACCAGCCTACGGAAAAGCGCGTGTGGCGTATTTGACCCATCCCTAGAAGATTTATTTATGAAATGAAAGAGTGAAAAGAAAAACAAAGAAAAAAGGAAGAAAAATCTCACCAATAGTGTTTCCAGATTTTCTAAAACCTCCACCGTCTTCTAGACGGTCCTCAAAGTGTGGCCAGCAGCCGCAGCACCACCGGGGGCTTATTGCAGAAGGAGAATCTCGGGGTTCCCCAGACCGAGAGCTGGAGAAGCATTGCTCTAGTGTCCCCAGGTCACCTTCTTCGGCCCCACCTGGCATGGCTGGCCAGCGGCAGCGCCTGGCTGCCTCCCGTTTAGAAGTGATTCAGGCTGTAAATGGTTTTACCCTGGGGCTTCTCAAAGGTCCCCTTTGGGCTGGGGGATTGGGGCAAAGCCAGACTGCACGGCTTGGGAGCAGAATGTTCTGGCCACAGGCTCCACTCAGACTCTCTTGCCTCATCATGGTGTGTAAACTGCTGTCTGTCAGGAAGACGGGGTGGCACATGGGTCACCACCCTGTGCCACCCGGTGCCGCTCCAGGAAGCAGATGCCCTCCTACTGTCTGCAAGGTCCCAATGGTCAGGACCTTGTCTCTCCCTTTGCTGGCCTCCACCTGAGGCCCAGCTGGGGCTCACCTCCCTGCAATCTCCAGAGCTTGGCTCTCCCTGAATGTGGCACCCCCGGCAGGAGCAGGATCCACAAGGGTGTCCGGGGACAAGGGGGCTCCGAGGTAGGAGAGGTGATGGCTGCAGTCTCATTAGCAGTGTGGGACCTTACATATTTTCCTCAAGCTGGGAAATTGGCTTAATGATGGTGCATTTCATTCCAGGTGTTATTATTCTATGGAAATAATAGCTAATCCCATTGAGTAGGTCGTGACAGAGTTTTTGAGTTGAAGGTCTTCACTGGGGTCTGTTGACTTGAGTTTGATGAGGGTTGATAAGACAACTGCGTGTGAGGGATATTCCCGGTGATGTCACTAGAGTGTCGCTGGTGACCTAAAACGGTGTTTCCCCCATGGGAGCCACTCAAAGCTCCCTGGAAAGCAACCTCGGGCCAGGAGGGCGGCACTCGCATCCGAGGGGTCTCTGTTGGCTTAGGAAATAGATGCTTTGAACTCTTGAAATCCTTGATCAACTTTTCACAGAAAAGCATATCATTGTGAGGTATAGTCGTGCACAGGTCAGCATGTGTTTTGAGTCACATATTCCTTTTTATTTCTGTATCAAATAGGATATTTGGTACCCGGTCTGTTTAATTGATGGCACGAAGCTGGATTCATTTTGTGATGATTTGCACATCATCCTTCTTTATTACTCTTCACGTTTTGCTCATCATGCCACGTGCCTCCTCAGAGGACAGAGACAAACAGCTACCGCTTGCAAGGACGAGGTGTGAGTTGAATGCATTTTAGATGCTGCATTCTGTGACTGTGCTCTACGTTTACGAATATGACCAATTACACACCGAAGTGACAAGAGAAACATGCTTTCTAAAGATCCAGCTAAGGGACGCCTCGGTGGCTCAGTGGTTGAGCATCCGCCTTCGGCTCAGGGCATGATCCTGGGGTCCTGGGATCGAGTCCCACATCGGGCTCCCCGCAGAGAGCCTGCTTCTCCCTCCTCTGCCTGTGTCTCTGCCTCTCTCTCTCTCTATCTGTGTCTCTGAGGAAGAAATAAATAAAATTTTTAAACAAATAAAGATCCAGCTATTGCATTTCTATGTAAGTGCAATATGTAGAGAGAAACATTCTTTCTCTAAATGCTACCAATTTGAAAGGAAATAAAATAATCGTTACCCTAGAATTCATGTCCTGAGTATATATCATCACCTAAGTATTGCTAGAAGTTTTCTTCCAACTTGAGTGAGTCTTAGCTTCCTTTGTACTTTATGATTTCTGACAGCTTGGCAATTTAATATTTTTTTCTGTTTACAAAGCAAATTCATCCTTCTTACAGAAAACTCTCAATGTGCAGAAAAACATAGATACCAAGAAGACACAGATGCCCTCAATCCTACTGCCGAAGGTTCTCCAGTAAAAGGCTGCAATCTTGGATAATATGATAAGCTTTTAAAGTTTCAAGAACAGTGTCTCAAACTAATCCAGTTGTTACTCCCTCATCCTAAGGTATTTTTAACTTTATTTTTAAAACTGTCCATATGGGGTGGCCCAGTTGGGTAAGCCCCTAACTCTTGGTTTCGACTCAGGTCATGAACTCATGGGTCCTGAGTTTGAGCCCGGAGTTCAGCACAGAGTCTGCTTGACATGCCCTGTCTCTGCCCCTCCCTCCACTTGCTTTTTTTTTTTTTTTTTTTCCTCTCTCTCTTAAATAAAATCTTTAGGGATCCCTGGGTGGCTCAGCAGTTCAGTGCCTGCCTTCAGCTCAGGGTGTGATCCTGGGGTCCGGGAATTGAGCCCTGCCCCTATGTCTCCGCCATTCTCTCTTTGTGTGTCTCTCATGAATAAATAAATAAAATCTTAAAAAAAATAAGTAAATTAAATCTTTAAAAACAAATAAAAACTTTCCATATGATTGAAGAAGTGCCCAGGATTTGCTGGGAACACCTTTATTCATACATCTTTGAAGCTGACCTGAGTTTCAGGTCCATGTGAGCACCGATACCATTTCTTATTTTGTCAGGGACCTGTCCGTGTTTAGCCTGTATTCGGGGCTGATTTACCAGGACCAGAGGAAGTAGAGTGGAGGAGCTCAGGCCGGACACTGGAGAAAAGGTACAGCGGCCTGGCTGGGTAGGGCTGAGCTTCACAGCCGTGGGGGACCTGTGACCTGGTCACGGCCACAGTCCACTGGAGGTCGCTGCACCTGCCCGCTGACCCCACACCTACCCCTTCTCAGGTAAGGGTTCACCAGGCCTTCGTGTGTGCTCTGGTTCCTACTAAGTTTGGAAGGGATTGTGGTCGGTTCCCAGGTAGAGACATTAGTTTGTTTCTCAAGGGTATTTGCAGATGCATCTTAGGTGAAACAGACTCCTTTAAAATGTTTTTAATCTCTTTAATCAGCCAATGAAAGCCTTTCCCCATCAATTTTGGGGATTTTACTAAATCTCGGAACTCATCACTTAACTCGAAGAATCAAGTTCAGGCAGAGGCTATGCTGGTGCTGGGGCACACGGGGCTGCCACACGTCCAGAGGAGGAGTGGGAGGCGCCCTCAGGGCCCCCAGGAGGTCTGTCCTGTGTCCCAGCAGTGGGAACGACGGTGGGCGCCGTGTCTGCGGCACATCACCGCCTCCTAAACACATGTTCAAAAACATCTGGGCCATCCCCGTGTGCCCTCTGGCCTCCCAAGGTCTATACTCTTAGACTCAGGATGGTGCACGGAGAAGGACCAGCGTCAACGCTCAGGCTTCAGGGAGGTCAGGTGCAAAGACAGAAGGATCTGGAGCCTCAGGCCCGTTCTCCTTTCAGGGGCAGGAGCCCACCCCGTCCCGGATCCTCAGCATGGGGTGCTGGGTCAGGGCTGCCAAGCCCCCAGCAGGCAGAGCTGGTCCCTGGAGCGGCCGTCCGTGCGTGAGGGGCCGCAGCGCGCCTGAACCCTGAGCACAAGCTCCCCGGGCGTCGGCAGGTGCGGGACGGGGAAGCAGAGGCGCGTTCCCGTTGCCGGGGGTCGGTCGGCCCTGACCCGGGACCAGGTTCAGACGTGCAGGAGGGGACAGACTCGGGCAGCGGGTGCGTGGGCCACAGGAGGGGGTGAGCGGGGCCCCGAGGACAGACGGAAGCGAGCGCGTTTATTTCTTTCATAGAAATTACAATTTATTAAGAAACGTTAGGTGCTGTCCTCATGACTCCTTTATACAGGATCCCCGGGCGGCTCAGGGGTTTAGCGCAGGCTTCGGCCTAGGGTGTGATCCTGGGGTCCTGGGATCGAGTCCTGTGTTGGGCTCCCTGCGTGGAGCCTGCTTCTCCCGCTGTTTCTGCCCCTCTCTCTGTCTCTCTGTCTCTCGTGAATAAATAAATAATTTTTTTTTTAAAAAAGGAAGGATACATATTTCTTCGGAAATCAGGGTGCAGTCAAAGATGTGCATCGACGACGATGTGACAACGTGTACATTTGCTTTCTTCTCACACGCCATCCTCCTTTGATCTGACCCCAAGCGGACCCCGCACTGACCTGTCGCACTGTCACAGCCGGCGACACATGCTCCCAAAAGTCCCCCGAGCCTTCTGGGAGCTTCTCTGCCGTTTCCAAGTTGAATTCGCCCTAGAGGAAGACATGGTGTCCCAGGTGGGAGTCCCCTTGCGGACGGTGGCTTTGGCCCTGACGGCAGTTGCCTGGACACGCGTGTCCCCAGCCGCCCACAGCCTCGACCCAGGCTAGAGGTTCAGCCCCGCGGCTGTTGCCCTGTCGGTGGGGCCCTGAGAGCGCGGTCCCCAGGCCGGGCCGGGCTCCACCTGTCGGGGGTCTTGGGGTCAGCCCGACGGCCTGCCTTCCTGATCGAGCTTTCCCGGGGACTTGGGGCTCAGCCTGGGGACAC
The DNA here is from genome assembly GCF_011100685.1 of Canis lupus familiaris. Lineage (NCBI taxonomy): Eukaryota > Metazoa > Chordata > Mammalia > Carnivora > Canidae > Canis > Canis lupus. The sequence continues at coordinate 38,291,206 of NC_049249.1, read as the reverse complement.
GGCAGGCCCTGGGCCGGGGGCAGATTCACCAGCAGGGCCACGCCGGCTCTGGCACCCTGGGCTCCAGTCAGTGGCGCTCCGGGCCCGGCCACCCAGGAGCAAACGCTTGCCTCCGCCGACGCTCGTGGGTCTCAGTTTTGCACGAGCTCCGCGCTCGCACCAGCCCTGACTCCCAGGTGGAGCGGCCCTGAAGGATGGACTGGGGATGTGAGTCCGATTCGCTGTCATGAGAGGTGACGTTTTCTGTTCTTTACAGGTAAGCTCTGTCCTACTCTGCTTAAGAAAGAAGTATGTGAGGGGTGCCCGGGGGGCTCAGGCTGTGATCCCGGGGGCCCGGGATCGAGTCCCGCATCGGGGTTCCCTCAGGGAACCTGCGTCTCCCTCTGCGTGGGTCTCTGCCTCGCTCTCTGTGTCTCTCATGGATGAATAAATACAATCTTAAAAAAAAAAAAGAGAACGATGTATGTTCGTTTCTCTTGGTGGTTATTACTGTAAATCAAGCCAGCGATTTACAAAAGGAGGTGAATTAACTCTTGGGTCCCTGAAGAGATTGCGGCATCGTGGTGGAAGCTGAAGGGAGGGAGAGAGGGCGCCCGTCCCCTTGGCTGCAAGCGACTGGGTCCCTTGTCCTACCTCCTTGTACGAAGCAGGACGTCACCAGAGTTGGTGCCGAGTGTGGCTGGACCGGACTGACTCTACGGCTCTGAGATCCTGTGTTGTCTTGCTCATCTCTGGGTTCCGTTTCCCAGTGTTGGCTTCACTCCTCCCGCCCCCACGTTTAACAGCAAATACGGCCCCACATACCGTGGTCGCAGAACCACCGCAGAGACACAACAGCTAACGCCTCAGGCGCAGCTCTGGCCCTAGCGGCCTGCGTCCCGTGACGCCCACAGAACCAGCTGCAAGGCCGGGGGCCGTGGTGCTCTGACAGTCTGGGCCCGGGTCGGGGACCGTCCCTCTGCTGGGATGACACGATGAGCCCTACTGGCCACAGAACCCATCCCACGAGGTGAGGAGTTCTGTTCTCGTGGCTGACGGGCACACTCACGGGCGAGCGACTCTCTAGGCATCAAGGACCAGGAGGGATGCAGCCTTTGCCCCCCGCAGGGCTGAGCTGTGAGCGACACAGAGGTTTCAACTCTGTCTTGTATTATATTAAGCAGATGCATTTCACGAGCATCTGTTTGAATATCATCTGTATCTCGTGACTTGGAGTAGCACCTTTATTTACCTGAATTCCAAACACACTTGGCTGCATCGTAGCACGTTTCACCTCGGCTGATGACACCTGATCATTAACCCTTCACTGGGCCTAGCCAATTAACAATAGGATGTGTTACAACTCCTGAGAAAACCGTGCTTTCCTTCACAAAATCTTGGGACGTGAAATTGTTCCCTTTGCCCGTAGAGGCCGAACACAATCCCAGGTTGACCCAACAGGTGAATCTCCCTGTTTCTCTGGTTCACCTGATATTAACTCAATATCAAATCGAAGCATTACCTTAGCCCTGGTTAGGCATTATTTTGGCGCATGAATATTCCCAGAACCCACTGCCTTCTGGGACTCACACCTGTGCATGCACGCACACGTGTGTGCACGTGTCCTGGTGGACTTCTAAATGGATTTGACAATGCAGATGTCTTCCTAGCAATTTTTTGTTGTTTCAAAATTCTGCAATGCTATGATTTTTTTTTCCCTCCTGTTATACAGAAGAGATGGGTTTCCCTTCCCCTGCCCGTGAGCTGGATTAATAGTTAATGAAGCCTTGGGAGGAGGAACAAAGTCTGTGGGGTGTGATCAGAGATTAGTCTTTTAAAACACAGCTAAACATTTTGTCCTGGTTTAGCTGCTCACTGGTCTCCCGCTGGGCCTCCTGCAGAGACCATGGTGTTAGAGCACAGATCCCACTCCCTGCCCTGGGCAGCTGAACCGAGATTCCTGGTGGCGGGGTGGACACAGACGGTGCCTGGGATGGGCAGCCTCCTCTGCCGGAGCCTTCTGCTGCCCAGATGGTGGCCAGGCCTGTCATTCTCAGGGGCTGTGCTTCACTTTCCTGCCATGGGAAGGGAGTCTTGGGCCTACCAAAGAGGTGGATCAGAAAGGGAGCCATGAAAACATCGCCCTGGTGGTGAAGTCACTGGAGGAGCCCTGGGTGGGCGGTGGTGGCATTGGCAGTTAGCTGAGCAATTTGGAGAACACTGACCTGCCAAGGTAGGAGCCCTAATAGCCTCCTAGCAAAAGGGATGATGTCAAAGTCAACGTGAAAAGGTCCTTGAACGTGCAACCTACAACTCAGAGGATTCAGTGTGTGGATGTGGATATGGTGGCCCTCACACTAGCTGGAGGGGAGGAGGTTTGGGGACTCCGTGCTCCTTCACTAGTGGATGCCTTGAGACATGGGCTCTGCAAAGGACACAGTTCAATTTCCAGGCAGTTGAGCCCAGGAGAAGCAGGGGGGCTCCGATTTCCTTGTGTGAAGTTCAGATGAAAGAATGCCAGGCTGCCACCTTGCCTGGAAGCTTCCGATGCTGAGAGATGCCAGGGTATCCACAGAAGGTTTGAAGGCAGGACCTGGGGGGTCCAGGATGAACCAGTCTCTCCAGAACACCAGGAACAGGAAGCAAAAGGGCGCTCTCCATGCAGTGGCCTCTGACATGGTGCAGATGCCTCTTGTTTTCGGGAGAAAAACTCCCTAGCCTCTAATTTCAGATTCCTGGGATGGAAGGTTTGATGTTACCCACTGAGGAGGAGGTGATGCTTCTGAAGGAGGCCTGGGTGCTGCTGGGAAAGGCATGGACGGTGGGTACCAAGAGCCCCAAACATCTACCCCATGATCCTTGGAAATGGTTTTCCTTCAGGTTTCTCTGGAAGGGACTATTTTTCCTGGAATTCTTTGTTGTTGTATTTTTTTTTTCCTTGCATTCTGCTTTGGACTCACAGTAGGGATGTCCTTAGATCCAGAGGGCCTGACTCCTCAGGAAGTGCCAGGAACAAAGCCATCACCCAAACGGCATGTTGCACTTTTCCAGCAAATCCCTGGAGCTGGCTCAGAGGCTTAGGTCAGCCTAGGTCAGCATGCGACTTGCTGAAAGAACACAGGTGTTGTGCTGTGGCTGGCTGGCTCGTCAAGGGGACACCGGGCCGACGTTGCCGAGGAAAGGTAGCCTGGCCCTGGGAAGCCAAAGCAGGCCAGCATTGGTTTCTGGGTGGAGTAACTTCCCAGCATTACTCCTGCAGGCTGGAACCTTCTATGAAGGCTGACTTCCACTCCTTGCTAGGAAAGGGCATCAGCATTTATCACTGTTCAAAAGCAAAACATGCCCCTGGGAGCTGTGTAGCTTTGGGTGAGTGTTTGACTTTTTCTATTTCCTCCTCTGTAAAGTGAACGGTTTGGCATGGGCTGTTTGACCCTGGCTCCCCGGCACTTCTCACTGGGCACTGGGGTGGATGGATGGGTTGAAGAAGGCAGAAACCCAAGGGATCCTCAAGCCATCGGTCCCACTGGAGAAGAAGGAATGAGAAACTTTGTTTGCAAGCCAAAACAAACAATTAAGTAATAGGCCTTCTTGGGATGCGCATGAAAATAAACAGGAACATCTCAAGGTCTCATCTGTGATGCATAGGAAACGCATTTGCGCATGCCAACAGACTAGGGAACAAGATGGATATTAAATCACTGGCCTCTATTTGAACTTAGAAATATTTTTAATTTTAACAGTATTTAAACCAGTAACTTTCATAAAAGAAGTTATGACAGTTTGACAGAATAGAGAAGTCGCCAAACAGGACAAATATTTTCATAATGGTTTTGCTTTTCTCATTCCTTTAAATATCAAGTAATAATATTTTTAATGTTTTTGTAAACATGAGATGTTTTAATGCTTGAAAAATTGTATCTCATAAATAAGCTTTATTATCTGTCAAAAAGGATGAAAATATAACTTTACATTTCTGTTTTAAAGTAATTTTAGTGCCTATTAGCTATAAAGTAACAGTTATATATAATTTAGAGTATGTAGTCACTCGAAACAACTTGACATTTTCACACAAACAGAGAACCGTAATAATAGTCTTGGGATTTCATTGGAAGTATGCACCACTACAGGATATTAAAATAACTTATGGTGCACTGTAATTCTTGTTTTGTATTTGTCCAAGTAGTTGTGAAGAAGGCAATAAAGTAGTAAAATAAAAACCTAAGCTCCAACTCCAGCTAAGCTGCATTCTTAAAGTTATAGCCATCTTTTCAAATTAAGTGTGATTAACCTAGTTGACATTTCTTGGTGTCATCTCTGACTTTTTCTTTCCTAATAATATTTTGTTTCAATGGCCAATTCTATTTATCTTCACTTATTATTCGAGACACCATAACCGCTCTAAGATAAAAATGCTGATGGTGTGCAGCCGTGATTCTGCTCATAATTGACAAAGAGGAAATTACTTGTTGCTTTGAAGAGGCCGTGGGCATGGATGAAGTTTTTGCTCCCGCTAAACCAAGCCAACCAAAGCAGAACTTGTAGTGATGGTGGTTTTGTCTATTGTTTTGATTTGCGCATGTACACAAGATCCATTAGGCAGTTGACCAGTGTGTGGCTGAAATCGTTTCACAACCCGGAATGCATACACAGGGTATGCAAACAAACGAAAAAAGAGAACATTAAATCATATTCTGCTGGTTTGAAAGACAGATACTTGGATGTACTCTGGTTTAAAGTCTATTTTGGAGGAATCCGTGAGAGGAGTATTTTGAGACTATTGTCAACCAGATGTAAGGACAATATTTAACCTACTTAAGAGAGAAAACCATTTACTGCATCATTTATAGAGCTGACATATAATTATGCTTGCCTCATTAAAGCATGCCCAACATTACCCTCTTTCTGGCAACGTGTATCCCCGTATGCCCTTGAATAGAATGAAAAGGCATTTCTTTAAAATACTTCTTAATTGTACTTTTGCATTAATTTTGATTGGCCTTTTGCCCACTGGTAAGGTCTCAGTATCATTTGCAGAGCCATACAATAAATGAAAATTCTTTCACGATAACTAACCCCATACTTCAATATTATTCCTGAGAGAGGGGCCAAGGAAAAAAAACAATTTTTGTGTGGTTAAAGATGGGCGCCATTTATAATCTACATATTGCAATTAAAACCACTCAAGGATTTGACTTCCGTTAATTTTAATTGAAGTGGTATGCGGGTAGGGATTAGGTGAATGCGCAGATGTGCACAAAATTAATATGAACCTGGAGAAATGTCTTTTCTCCATAAAAGGACTGACCAAATGTTCACAGATGGAATTTGAGAGGACCCTTATTGATAAACCAGTAGGGCTCACTTGGGTCATTTCTGTAGCAATTCCATATACTTTATGTTGGAAAAGACATGCCCCTTTCTTTTTCTTTATAAATTATTCTCATGCCTGATCAGTTAATGTCTTTAATTTGCATTAGTGCACCTAAATGAAAGTAAAAACAAATTAGTCCTATAAAGGTACTTTATAGATGATGGTTTTAGGAGGTTGGCAGTTCTCAGCTAACAGATATTAATTAGGAATATTAACCAGAGAAGTCTCTAGTGTCAACTGAGTTGTTGCAGATACAGTAAAACAGGAAAGAAAAGAAGAGGGAATAGATTTGGAGTTGTTTGAAACTTTTTAAGCGTCAGAAGTTACGAAGAGTTTGGAAATGTGAGGCAAGCCAACTGAAAAAAAAATACAGGTATTTCTTTCTGGAATTGCCAAAAACTAGCACGGTAACTGTCTGAGATCAGGTGTGCAATAAAGTGTTTTGTATAAACAAAGGAAGATGGACTTATATATTACATTTTTAATTTTCACAGATTTTTCAATACCTCTAAATAAATAATAGAGCAATGCTATACAAGCTCGAAAGTGTCCCGCCTTAAATTTCAAGAATAATTAATAATTTCAAAGCACAATATGCCATTCTCTGCAGCATTCTGTATAAAGAAGAATGTCAAAAGCAGACTGAAAATTAAAACAAAATCCCACAATAGCCAACGTGAAAGAATTTTAATTCTTAAAGTAGGTCTGATAAAATTTTGAAGGTAGGGAAATATAACATGAAACAGAAGCTTAATAAAGATGATTATTAATAGGTTCCTATAGGGAGATGCACTTTGAGATCTGCCCTTTCTTACTTTCTGTAATTCGTTCATAAAGCAGATGAGCCATTCCCTGCAGAGCGGAGCCCTTCAGCTGGAAAAGTCCCCGGGCCCAGAACGTGGGGGCCACCCAGGCTCTGCTTGGGGGCTCTGACGCCTGCCCATTCCTGATGTCAGGAGGGCTCCACTTTGTCCCTCGAAGAGTCCATCAGCCCAGAAGTGGGTAGCCTCTCCTTAACAAGATCATTGATGCTGTGCCCATAATTCTTTAAAAGGTAGTTTTTTGAGTCCTTGTTGCAGACCTGGGCGAGGGGACAAGGCTGAGGTGACATTGCATTACTGGAAGACTCCAGGAGGAAGAATCAGGCTAAACTTTCTGACTCCCTGGCCAATGCTCAGGCTACTGGACTAATTAACTTATCTGTTAAAGATTACATTTTCTCTTCCCAAAATGTAGGCGGTTCTGATAAATCTAGATATACTTGACATAATTATGAAGAGTTTCAAATATCTCTTTTATGAATTTCACAATTCTCCCAAATTCTCCAGCTGAAATATCATTAACTTGCGCACAGGGGTCTGAGTTGGTAGGTCTGATGTTGGCGAAGATGATGAGTTGAATTCCGAAGGGATCGTGGAAGTCAGAAAAATCCAAAAATGGTTCATCATTTCCACCCATATATTTTACTAATTGGATGAATGTTTTAATTTGATTTTTTTCTATCATATAAAAGTGATCTGATGGAGACCCTCCTGACTTTCCTGCCGTCTGCCAGGACTTCAGTGGTCCTCATTTTAGAACTCTAGGAAATGAGCAAACCAGTTTCTTCCAGGTCAACCAGTGAACTGCGATTGTGGGTCATGGAATCCAGGAGATTTATAGTAAACTCGGGTCCCTGCTGGACCCAACTCACTCGTGTCACAGGAGCTGTGGCCCTTGGCACTTTCTTCTGCACCTGGCCAATGACGTCAAACTGGGTGTCCATGAATCTTGAGTTGTAGGAACATGCTGAGAGGAACAACAGTGATAACTTTAAAATGCTCTTGTTGGTATAAATTATCACACCATTTGCAAACCGTAGCCATTGTCTTGGTGACAACTTATGCACAGCTGCTGTCCCCATCCAACCCAGCAGGCTGCTGTGGCCTCAGGTAGACAAGAGAGACAGTTATTCAGAGTCAGCGAAGGCCAGTCAGATGGCTGGGATTATCACCCGCTTATCTCTCGTCTCCACTCCACTTCTGGAAGGGAAGGGATCTCTACTTCTCGATCAGAACATTGAGGAGCAGGAAGAGAGCTCCTTCTGCAAATAATTTATTATTTCCTTTTTGTCTCCTATTTAAAAATCCTAGCAGAATAATTCTGAGATAGAGTATTAGCTCCTAGTGGACTTTTGTATTTTCTTTTTTCAGGAAAGAGGAGACTTGCCGAGGTATATGCTCTTTATTCCCCTTGACTGCTGGAAACTTAGAGTTAAATTTATTGCTCTGTGTCAGTGTAACGGTTACAACAGGCATGGTTGTGCTGCAGTAACAAAGAGCCCCCGGATTTCAGAGGCTTCAAACAACTAAGGTGTATTTCTCGCTTATGTTGTGTATGTGTCCAAGGTTGGCCGGGACCCAGGCTGGCACCGCGGCTCAGATCTCGGATGCTCCCCTTATGGCAGAAGGAAAGAGGATGTGGTAAGGCATGCACTCAGTCTTCAGGCTTTTATCGGAGGTGATGTGTCACTTCTGTTAATATTTCATAAGATTCTGCTAATATTTCACATTTCAAGGGAGGGAAGACATGCAATCCTACTATGTGGCTGGAAGGAGAGGGAGCAAACGTGTCTGAGTAGGCGGGAAAGTTCTCACCCCACCTTCTTGGTATAATAACCTCTTTGTCTCATTAAACTTGGTACCTACTTTGAATTTTTAATTGAAATGTCACATTTCAGGTGATATTTGATGTTATAGGTTGCTTTCCATATTTTGAGTATTTGTCAATTATTAAATATTGGTAAATAGAATAATATTAAATTAAACTATTCATTCATCGATTCACTTCCAGATCCCACCTCAGGATGCCTCTTCTTTCATTTCTGTAAAGGACACTCCTCTGATTTTTGTAGCTTAGTTCCAATTTTATCTCCTAATGCCACTTCGCTTTGATTTTTGAGCAGCTCAGCGAGACGAAGGTGAGCCTTAGGGCCCTCATGCTAGGACCCTCGTTCCTGCAGAGGGGGCCTGGCCTTCAGCGGCGAGCACAATCACGCTGGGCATGGAGGCACGCGTTGGCCCACCTGCGTGCGTCCTCATCCTCCTCATCCTCCACTTTGATACCACGCCTTATGAACATCAGAGTTTGAGGACAATTTTGCATTTGTTCAGGCAGATTAATGAAATAAAGAAAGAGATGAATTTTGGTGGCATCCGGGCAGGAGTTTAATTTTTGCAAGGTATAGAATGTTCTTCCGAGGTCAGGTGAAGTGTGTGTGTGCACCCATGTGCTCGCATACACGCCACATGTCAATGGGGTTAGGGTAGTGAGCAGGACGGACAGAGTCTGTATCCACAGGGAGCTGATGCTAGAGGGAGACACAGGTAGGTAAGCAGTTAACACACTTCCTGAAAGGCTGGAACTTTCCAGCTGCCCAGATGCTGGTTCAGGAAAGAGGCGGCTGTGGCCAGAGAGGATCTGGAGGAGAACAGAGTCAGCCGCTCATGGGCTTGGGGTACAGGGAGGGCCCCCAGGGGGAGAAGCCCCCAGGACTGACGTGCACACGAAGGGGATGGTCCTGGGCCTCTGGTGGGCGGGACACCCGGCTCCCCTGCTTACAAGCTGCGTGATGAGGGCACATTACTCAACCCCTCTGTGCTTTTGTTTCTTCCTCTTTAAAATGGGAATTGGGGGCTCCCAGGGGGATCAGAAGGTTAAGTATGCGAGTCTTGGTTTCTGCTCAGGTCATGATCTCAGGGTCGTGGGTTCAGGCCCTGCGCCAGGCTCTGCACTCCGCACAGTCTGCTGAAAATTACCTCCCTCTCCCTCTCCCTCTGCTCCTCCCCTTGCTCCTGTGCATGCACGCTCTCTCTCAAATAAATAAATACAATCTTTAAAAATAAATAAAGTGGGAGTCGTGAGAGTCTGTTCCTCACAGGTTGTTGCAAGCGTTCAGCGAGCCAGGGCCAGCAGAGTGCTCAGCACGGTGTCTAGAGCACAGCAGGTCCTTGACCCGAGCCAGCTGCGGGGTCTTCACCGCGTAGCGCACCCAAGGCCAGTTATGAATTCGGTTAAGGACCAGCTTCAGCAGCCCTGGGGATGCTGATCATTCTCCCCTCGGGAACACAGGCCACCCACAAAGTGTTGTTGTTGGAAAAGCTTCAAACGTGCTGCATTTCTCAGAATTCTGTTTAGGTTAGGAAAGTCTGGAAACCTGATGACAAAAAAAAAAAAAAATGCCACAAGGTTAAGCTGTTTCTTTTTCTCTATATAAAAGCAAATCACGTTCATTGTAAAACTTTTGAAGGCCCAAGAGAAGACAGGACCCTGGTCTGAGACGTACTCCATGTGGTGTGGCCGTACCCTCCCGGTCTCTCTTCAAGGCATGAGTGTGGTTACTACTTGATCAAAGTGTAATCGTATTTTTTGTTCTGTTTCCTGATGTGTCATTTACACTTGACAATAGATTGTGACCATTGCCCCACGGGGGTAAAGACTCTTAACATAAATCTCAAAGACAGAATAGATGCGAGTCTATCAGAGACAAGTGACAACATTCATGTGAGCAGCCCCAACTGGACACTTTTTGCCATTATAAATATCATCGTGGTGAACGACAAGGCACATAATTAGTTGCAATTGCCTTTGCATTTCCCCTAGGAAGACTTCTTAGAAGTGGAATTCCCTGGTCAAAGGTTGTGCCCGATTTAAAACATTTTATAAAATTGCATTTCAGTAAGATTGCATATAAAATCATCCTCGTGAGGAGTGCATTTTCCCTGATCCTCACCCACACTGGGCATTTTGTGTTCTTTAATTTTTCTAGATTTGATGTCATAGAAATGACGCCTTCTTGTTATTTTAATTTGCATTTCTTTGATTACAAGAGGTAGAACTTTTTATTATCACATATTATTGGCTCTTTGGCATTTGTCTCTTATAAATTGTTTGATTCTGGCCTATTTACATAATGGGGTGTTTATGTTTTTTTTTTTAATTAATTTGTAGGGGTCTTTTACAGATTAATGATATATGCTTACCATATATCTTACAAATGCTTTTCCTTTGTTTAGTATTCATTTTATCTCCTGTATGTAAAATTTGTATATTTAAAATTATCACCACTTTAAAAAAAATTATCACCACTTTATTTTTTTTAAGATTTATTTATTTCTTTGAAAGAGAGAGAGAGAGAGAGAGAGAGAGAGAGAGAGAGGAGAGGCAGAGGGACATAAGCAGATTCCTTGATGAGCATGGAGCCTATAGCAGACTTGAACTCAGGACCCTGAGATCATGACCTGAGCTGAAACCAAGAGTCGGACACTCAACTGACTGTGCCCACCACCCTCCCGGCACCCCCAAACTATTACTAGTTTAAGAGTATCTTTCTGTCCATGTGTCTGTGCACAACATCTTAACTCCCTCTTAGTTCAGGTACAGACTTGTTTTCCTCTTCTCATGTGGTATATTTTTTATATTTTACTTTAACAAGTCCCCCAGGAATTAATTTTAATGTTTTCTGAGAAGAGGGATTTGACTTATTTTTTTTCCTAAGTAATCATTTTGAACTTAAGCCACTATCATAACTTTCTCCTCTGCTCTAAATACCACCTTCCCCCCCACCCCCTGCCCCCGTGTAGCAGGCCACGTGCTCTGGGCTAAGGCTGCGACTTTGCACACCTGGGGTCTGTGTCAACTGTTGCAGGCTTACAGCTCATCCTCACGAGTTCCTTTCATTCTGCCCCAAGCACTTTCTGATTGTTCTTGCTTACTTATTTCCTAGGTTAGTTTTAGAACCGTTTTATGAGAAAGAACAATTCCATTTGGAGCACAAATAGTTTGGGAAGATTGGACATATTGTCATATTACATTATTCATTTTTCTTCTACTGAACACGATGGGACTCTTGAGTTACGTCTTCCTGGTTGACTCTCCATCGAGTTTGCAATGGACTTAAATATTTTTGTTAAAATCTTTCTTTGGTAGTTTATGACTTTTGTTTCTCTTGTGAATAAAATACTCCTTGTTACGATATTTTCTATCTTATTATCACTCCTATATAGGAAAAGAAATAAGTGTTCTGTACTTGCTTTTTCCCCTCTATTTATGGCTTATCTAATCAGTTGTAATAGTTATTGTACAGCTCATTGCTTTTTCTCCTAATGCAGACAATCCATGAATACTGATACTTTGTCTTATCTTTTCCAACACTTATTCCTATTTTTTTTCCTGCACTTATGAGTTGGTTAAAAAGGCATCTCATTTCTGATTTTTAAAAATATTGCTTTACAATTTTATCAGGAAGGATGTTAATGTGCATTTCTATTAGGTCAAGGAAGCACCTTTTTATTTCTGTCTTATCCATGCATTTTAAAGCCATTTGTTGAAAAAAAAAAAAAGGCCATTATTTTCTCTTTTGTTCTATTGATATAATAAATTATATCACCGGGCTTTCTGGGATTAAACCATCTTTGCCTTCCTGGAATAACTATGGTTTGGTCATTTCTAAAACATGTTTATCTTTTCATTTCATTTAGATTTTTGGAGCAATTATCATAGGTTTCTACACAGAATGGCCTCTTATTGTTCTTACATAGCCTTATTTGTGGCTGTCTCCTCTCTTCTTCCAGAAATGATGTATATGTGTTTTCTCTACTTTATCAGTGCTTTATATTTTTAACTTTGATATTAAATTAGAATAAGTAGGACAACCTAAAATTATGGGAAGAAAGAGTTAGTAGTTTTCTTGACCTCTCTCCATGTTCTCATTCCTCCCCTCAGCCAACCAGGTCCTCAGTGTCATCTCACAGTAACATGGTCCATCTTCATGCATGTGTCTCTGCACATCCAGGATACACATCAATATATCTTGATTTTGCTTTATTTTGTCTTCAGAAATGGGATCATGCTATAATTTGATGTTTGTAAGCTAATGATGCATCATGAGTATCTCCTGGACTAATGAACAATGCAAAACACATTCCTGAAAAGAATCACTAAATATTCCATAGTGTTTTGTGATAGGATAGTTTCCTGAAGCATGCCTCTACTGATTGGCATTAGGTTGTTTTCAGTATCCTTTTCTTTTCTTTTTTTTTAAACAAAGCTGCACAATTATGCAGATGAATATATCTGCTGGCATGTTTATTTTATAGAGTAAATTTCCAGAAGTAAAAATGTCTGAATAAAAGGAGATGTGAATTTGATATTTTACAGATAATGCTAGTCAAGCTTGGTTTAAGAAATTTGTAATGATTCATTCTCCCATCAGCACTCTAAGAGAATGTCCTTTCCCCAACATTTTTCTACCACTGAATATTCCGATATTTATGATTTGTGCCAGTGAGGAGGGTGGAAGAGGGAAAGATCACTTCTTTGCTTCACTTTGCATGAACTTGACCACCTATTGACTAGGTATGTGGATTTTATCTTCTGTTAATTGCTGATCCAAATGCTTGTCCATTTCTCTACTTGTTTTCATTTTTCTACTTATAGACTTCTCAGGGATATTGATGCTTGTTTATTAGATGGGTTAGAGAAGTCTATCATCTGTATTTCTATTTTCATCATTGTATCTTAGAGCATTCTGTTTTTAAAAATATTTAGAAAGTGAAATTAGTCCCCTCTTTCTTTTATTGCTTCTGAGCTCGCAATCTTACTTGAGAAAGTTTTGCCAACCTCAGTGCTATGTAAATATTATCTTAAAAGTTAGTGTGACATTTGATACTTTGATTTATTCATTCATTCCCAAGTAAAACTGACCAAACTGATCTATCCACTCTATACCATTTTAAATTAAATTCATTCCCAAGTAAAACTGGCCAAACTTATCTATCCAGTTCATACCATTTTAAATGATTTTTCAGATGGATTGCAATGTTAAAGATTAGTCTTCACAAAGAACTATATTTTGGATTCATTATATCAATTTCTGCGTGTTTCAATTTGATTGAATTCTAATTTATTTAGTGTACTAAGTACTTGCTCCTATTCAGGTTTCGAATTGAAAAGCTTAATTCATCAGGTTTTATTAATTTTTTAAATAATTGAATTATTAGCCCATGAATTGATGCTAGAATTGCTTCACAAATGACAATAACATGGCTAAGTTATATTCTTACAACTTTTTTTCCCCACTGGCATCTGTAGATGCTGCTCCCTGGGCTGGCATTTTATATCCCAGTGGATGGATCTGGGACCATCTTTCCTTGCCCCCATGCAAGTGAACTCCGAATTGTCTCGCTGACAGCAGGATGCTCTCTTCTTCTTCCTCACATTTCCATCACTTGCTAGGGAGTATGTAAATGTGCCTTTCATCTGTGGTTCTTACATGAAAACCTTGGATTTAAGGAATCCACGAATCCAGATTGCTGTTGTTGTTATACTGTTTTACTTCTGGAGAGTAACCGGTTTGGTGATTGCTTTTGTTCTTTGATGGGGTGAGGGGCACAGGAAGTCTTTCTGGATTACCGGTTTGTTTCTGTTTGTTCCGACTCTGTTTTTCTGTTCTCAATTTTCACATTCTTTTCTTTAAAACCATCATTCCATTTCTTTGTCCTTTTTTATGTTGAAAAGAATCTCAGATCTCTGTGCCTGATAAACGGTCTGTTGTTCAGTCTACAACTTGGATTTGAATCCCATTGACGCAGTTTAAATCTTTGTTGTTTCCGGTTCTGTACTCATTTCTCTCTCTGTTCATCTCTTCCTTTCATCTTGTTTCCTAGTCTTGTTTTGATCTCTGTCCTCTCTCACTGAAGATCCTATTCAAACTCTCTGAGTATGCTAAATAGTTCCTGGAGTTTACTTCTGATGTTTGCTGCAGTTCACACGCAGGACGGTCTTTCTCTGAGTTGAGGACGACATTCACATTGTCATATTGTGCTGTTCTTTTGAAGTTGCTTCTTGTTGTCATTTTCCTTTTTATTCATTCTTGAAAAAAAGATGAAGCAGAAGAAAGAAAGAGCTCCCAATGCTGGTGTTTGAGCTGCCCTGAAATGGGGGCTGTGCCAGGTGACCTGCTGCATTGGTGGTGAGAGGAGGTGGTACCTGGGGCTCAGCTCTTCACTAGGACAGGTGCCATTATCCAGCCAACTTCTGACTGTCCTCATTACCCCTCTTCCTACTGAGTGAGCCAAAAGGACATGGCCTGGAAAACCTGATCCCCGCTTGTACTCTTCCTGCCCTCCTGCCCTGTGTTTCCTAGACCAAGATAGATACAGGACACAAGCATGGGTTCCACGGTCTCTCCTGTCATGTTCTCGGAATCTGGGAATCCCTGACTTTCAATTTATGTGGAGGTTTTGCCTAGAATCTGCTTTTTTTGGCAACCCTGCACCGAGCAAGTCTATCAGCACTGTTTTCCAACAGAGTTTCCTCATTGCTCACTTTGTGTCTCTGCATCACAGTTTGGTAATTCTTGCAGTATTTCAAACTTTTTCATTATTATTTTATTTGCTAAGGTGAGCTGGGATCAGTGATTATGACTCATGGAAAGCTTGGATGATGGTTAACATTTTTCAGCAATAAAGAATTTTTAAAATAAAGTTTGTGCCTATTTTTAGACACAATATTATTGCACATTTAATCGACTACAGTATAGTGTAAACACAACTTTTATATGCACTGGGAAACAAAAAAAGTTCATTTGATTTGCTTTATTGCAGTGGTCTGGAACTGAAAATCTGATATCTGAGGTATGTCTGTATATTTTAATATCATCTTATAAGTATCTTCATAGATACAAATCATTTATTTAATACAATTTTTTTGACAACTCATCATGTACTAGTTTATGGGGATATATTATTTTCAAGACAGGGTTAAAGATAGATATGGGCTATGTCAGGGTTGCTAGCTCGCTGCTACTTTAAATCAAAGAAATAAAATAGTGGTATATTTCAAACACTTAGAATGCTCTCTGCAATATAGTAGGTGCAAAATATTCTTTTCTCTTCTCTCCTATCCCACTCCTTCTGTCTTGATGTGAGGAAGCCGGACTTCGCATTCTGTTTGCTTGCTCATAACTGGAGAGATAGAAGGAAATGCAATACCCCATGGGAAGACGTCACTGGTGAATGCGGGGGGCGAATGTGGGGCACGTATTCTGATGCCAACAACTGGTGATTCCATCGATAGGAAACCCTTGATGTGATCACGTTAGGTTGATCAAAATCTGAAATCTTCATGAAAAATAACAATAACCTCGTAGTTTTTTTAGACAAAAGGGAGAAATAAAGCAAATGATTCTCGATTTTAACATCAAAAAGTTTCAAGACAACAAAACCCAGAGTTAGTTTTGTCTAAATAAAGGATGAGTGTACCAGCCAAGGGTGTAAGTCCTGGGAATAGAAAAGTAAGCAGACCGACTGTCAGCTGAAAAACGATAAGAGAATCCATGTTTTTAAAGATATGGTGTTGTAGTTCTTAAAGGTAGCGGTTAGATAAAGAAAAGAATGGGAGTAAGTCCAGTCCCCTTTGGGATTCCCGATGACAACGTAACAGATGACTCCAGATGACAGTGTTGAGGAGGAATGGAAAGAAATTATATTAACAAACTGTTGTTGATGGTTATAATAAGATTTAAGCAACCAAATAACCGAACCTGAAAGACCGACATATTTTTCAAGATGATTTAGAAGGTTGCTAACGTGGAGGTTGTCAAAAGCTGCAATTATGTCTGAACTCATTTCAGGAATGGATTCCTGGCATCGATGCACACAGTGTGTTATCACGTCCTGATGAAGGCATTTTAGTACATGACCAAAATTGGATTAAACTCCCAAAATGCATCATTGTCATTCAGATGAATTTCCTTCATATCACTATTACCAATTTGAATTAGATTAGCAATTTTTTAAATATTGGGGATTAGTAGTTTTAAAAAATCCAATATACTTGAAAGAAACTATTTTTAGAAAGCTTGCAATTATCTACAGGAATAGATGTGTTTATGTCACTTTAAATAACACAAAGTAAAAAAGAATGCTTAGAAAGCTTAAAATATTTTAATCTTAGTAAGATTCAAAGACAAAAATGTTGAAGCATACTTTCTGACAATTACTTTTCCTTATTAAAATAGCTATAGATATGGATTAAATCCATAAATATAGGCAAGGCATATGTCTCTTATGTTCTGTGTGCACCATCAATGATAGCTGGGAAAATTCTTTTGTTCTTAAATTAGAAGTATTACCTTGTTTTTTGATTAATCTTTCTTGTCATCAGCATTGAAGGTGACAGGAATTGTGATTTTGGAATCTATTCTGAGGCTTTATTAAACATTAAACTGTTTTAATTTATGAAATTAGATTTATCTTAAATTCAATCTTCTAACCATGTAGTTCTTGCAAATCAATTGTTTGGCTCAGGGTTTCTTATCCTCAGCACTACTGACATTTTGGATGAGATAATTCTGTGTTGTGGAGCCATTCTGTGCATTGTGGGAAGTTGAACAGCATTTCTGGCCTCCATTCCCCAGATGCCAGGACCAATACTCCGTTCCTCACCCCTTCACCCAAGGGTGACAACAAAAATGTCACCAGATACTGCCCAATGTCCCCAGAAGGACAAAACCACTGCCCATTGCATATCACTGGGTGGATTTGCTAATTCAGGGAATAAATACACAAGTGTCCTTTTCTCTTGGTATAAGCCTAGACAGTACCAGATAGTCATGGCTTTAATGTATGGAGAGCTTTTCTGACACCCTGGGCTCACCAAAATATTTACCTGCTCCACAAATTTTCCCTCACTTTGTGAACATTTTTGAAACTTTTACTTGGTATGATTTCCAGTTCATAGAGAAGGTGCATAGTACAAGGAACTCCCGCATACCTAGTTATTGATGCTGACATTTCCCCCTGTTTGAATGTTTTTCTCTCCCAAATATATGTGTATGTATGTGTGTGTGTGTGTGTGTGTGTGTGTAGGCATGTACCCGCATATCTACAAACACACATGCATAACTATTTTTCCTGAAAGAACTGAGGGTATATGGCAGATAGCCTGTTCCTTTTACTCCTAAATATTCTAAAGTACGTTTCCCAAGAACAAGATGATTCTGTTATAGAATCATAATAGAGTTATTAAAACGAGTCACTTTTAATTGGTGCATAATCCATTTTCAAACTCCATCCATTGTCCTACTGTCCTTTGGAGCCACGTCTCATTTCCCAGAAGCTGGTCTGATATCTTGACTTGAGTCTGGCTGTTTCCTCAGACTTTGTCTTTTTGACCTTGACATTTTTAAAGAGTATAGACCAATTATTTTGTAGAATGTCTCTCGATCTGTGTTTGTCTGACATTTTCTAATGCTTGGATGCATAGTTTGCATTTTTGGCAGGGACACTGCAGAAGTGACATGATGCACGTCGGTGCATCAGGTCACTTTGTGCCGACATGGATGTTAGGTTCAATCACTTAGTTAGGGTGGCCGTCTGTCAGATTTTTCCATTGTACAGTTACTGTGTTTCTGTTGGTCACAGATAATTTGGGGGAAGAAGACGGTGTCACTATTATACTCCTAGTAAAATTTCATCCACTAGTTTTTTTTTTTCATCCACTAGTTTTTGCATCCACTGAGAATTTGTACCTCCACCAATTATTATAATCATGCTGGAAAATGCAGATTTCCTAACTCTAGCACTTCTACTGGACATTCGACTGTGAGGAAGAGCTGCCCTTTACCTCTATTTATTTATTTATTTATTTATCTATTTACATCAGACTTATGGATTTTTATTTCAAGCAATGGGTTTAATCTGTTCCTATCACTACTTATTCTATTCTCAAATTGTCCTGGATTTGGCCAATGGAAGCTCATCCAAGCTACCTCTGGGTTATATTGACACATCTCCATTGTTTTCTAAACACTTTCTGACTTTCTAGTACAAAATTTGTTCTAGGCTCATCTTCCTTTGCTCCAGACCTGGATTCAGCCATTTCTCCAAAGAGCTCTGGTCCCTTTTAGTGGGGAAGGTATTTGAAAACCCCTGTCTGGGTGCCTGGTGTCATAACCGTTAATTTAAAATATACTCAGGCCAAAGCTTTGTAATATAAATCATCAGACAGAAATTGAGAATTCAGTAAAGGAGGGTGTGGAGGTATTTTGGAAATTGGCTATCTCTCAAATTTGCTTGATTAATTGCCTAATGCAAATTCATGCACCTTCGGAGCTTCCTTTGCAAGTGCACACAATCTGGAGAAGTTGGTTGTGCCTTGTTTGTCTCAAGAGTTGACTTGGAAATAGTTCGACCAGGGAGCTTCACGCCTGTGGTGCTTGGAAAGGCATCACACTGGACCTGCCTTCTGTGCTGTTTAAAAGAGGAGCCCAGTAGAGGCAGCAAAGATGACAAAGTGCAGGGGCAGCCTAGCCTCGGCTGCCCGGCTTAGAGCTCCTTGAACTTGGTGCCGTGATTGACTTCTTTGGGGGCTCAGAGCGTGGAGGGGAGAGGCCCAGCAGGATCGTGTGCCTCACTAATTGCATTACGATTGCATGAGATATTGCAAGGTTTACTATGAACTCTTGGCTTCAGAACACAGGCTGGTGAGCTCCGGGAGCAGTTGGCAGTAGGAGAGGAAAAACGACAATCATTTGAAGAGTCAGCACGGTGGCAAAGCCAGAGTGTGCGCACTTGGCCCAGCTCTCTGACTTCTGGCTGAGGTGCGCTCTCAGTGAAAGAATCGCACTGGTGAAAATGTTGGCAGGTCTGGGAGGTATCTTCTCCTTCTTTTGTCTGGTTTTGATTGCAATAGTTTGGGAAGCTGGCAAACAGTTTGGTTTTGTTCTGAGTGCATTGGCCAGGAGCCTAAGCCATTTCTTTCTTTCTAAGTGTTTTGAACTTAGACCCATCAGCTAGTGGATCAAGATAATTTATCAATGAGCAACTACAATAAAAAAAAAATAAGTTTTCAAAGCTGGCTTTTGAATTGATTATTAGACCAACTATTACAAATGGCAAAAGTAGTAGGTAGATGTCCCCTTAGAGTCCCCTCATGATGGCACTTTGTTATTTCAGATTGCACTCACATCGGCCCTTCTAACCAGCAGCCCTGGAGTGTCTAAATAAGTTTAATTCACCTTGACTAATGACCAAAAAACTTAGTATAAGCTATAGAACTTTTCTTATTACATCTCTCTGTAAATGTGTACAAAGCCTCTTGGACATGCTGGGAGGAAGGGCTCTATGTCACCACACACACAGCAACATGTCAGCTCTTCCTACAAGCCATTGGCACCCTTACACGACCCTTGGCCATGCTCCACGAAAAGATCCAGAATGGTTGATCTTTTTAGACCTAAATGAACTTCTTATTTCACTTGAACATATACTCATACCTTGAGAAATTATTTCAGTGCTAAAAATTTGCACAATGATTATGATAAATTTAATAATGGATCTAAGTCTAATGTTCTAAATGTTTATTCTAAGACAAAAAGCCAACACTGACTCTGTCCTGTGAAAAAAATGAAGAAAGTTGTGTGGGTCCATAATATTCTCAGATTACTTTATGGATGGAAAAATATCTTAAGGTCTTGCCAATGAAGCAGATGCACTCTTGTTGGATTTATGTACATTTTGGGAAAGAGAATAAAAATTCTGATGATTTTGAAATGAGAAACAGCCATTAAGTTGCTAAACTCTCAGATAAACATCATTTCGTTGTTAATTTATTCACTTATTTAAAATATTTAATCAGAAAAAAAGTTAACAACCCACATATCTACAGTGATGGCCTAGGGAAAAGACAGATAATAATAGCAACACTCTGGAATCTAAAGTGTATACTGTTAATACAAATATTATACTCATGTAAAAGTGTGATGCTAAGTTGATGTTAACGCTTTAGCTATGTTACAACCAGCTTCAATTGAATTAATGAATTTTCTAAAGATCAATGCAGTAAGCAGTTATGTCTCAAAAGAGACAAAATGTTGGCAAAATAATTGCCTGATGGCACTTTATGTCAATTATTTCATTTGTATTTAATTAAAAGGAGTCAAAGCAGTTGGCAGAGGTATAAAAATTCCCTTAGCTTTACAAATTTTAAATTGCCTTAAGAGTTTTTGTTGCTGGGTATATAGTTGGCCTTTTGAAATAATCTGGAATGTAGTTTACAAGCAAATTATGGCCAATCATGTTTCTGTTGTTATTTCTTTGGGGAAACAACTTCCTATAATGATGACCAGCATGATTCATTAACTTGGTCATATAAGTAGAGTTGGGGTCAAGTTCTCATATGGCCAGTGGTCATAGGTGAGCTATGCAGAACATTCTCAGGTTGATGCCAAGTGGCAGAGCCAGGAGAGTGTGCCGGCATTTCTAGGAGGTAATCCAGCAAAATGAGGCAGTTGTAAACTAGAGAAGAAAGAAGAGATGAGACCTCAGTAGTCACCTCTACTGAGCACAGGAAACAAGGTCAAGGGCATTGGAATAACTTGTACCAGGGTGGAAAACCAAACATTGTCCTTATTTATTAAAAGTCATCCATGATGGAAGTACAGAAGACTTTAGGTCATTCCTATCGGCTTTTGTTCTTTTTCTTCATGTACAAGGGAAAATTTCACGTCAGGGTGAAAAATGCAATCTGCTGTAACCAATACCCCTAACCTGCCAGTGGTTTCATGTGATAAGATTCTTTCTTTCTCAAGTCACTTTCTGATGCAGTTGGTTGGACTTCCAAACAGCTGTCCACCAAATGGTGACTCAGGGACCCAGGAGGCTTTAATCCTGTGAGTTCTTCAGATCACAGCTGCCTTGGCTTTCGCCATTTGCTGGTAGGGAGAAAGCTGGGAAAGAAATAGGGCAGGGAATATGAGGGAAAGACTGAAGGCAATGGCACACTGCATTGTAACCCCTTTGGTTACTGATGCTCAGTTATTGCATTGACCTGAATGAGTTACCTGATTATTCCTGTAGCAAAGGAAGCTCAGAGTTTTAGAGGCACACATGCTACTGGTGATTATTCACAGTCTCTGTCATTATGGGCAACCAAAATTAATTATTTAGGACTTTATTAAATTATATGTTGTGGACTGACCGCTTTGCTATTACTTAGACTTCCTTAGTAATGTATGAGAAGTAAACAAGCCACACATGAAAAGTGATCAAAATAGGATCATGAATCTTCCTTAACCTGATAGAGTAGCTACATAAAACTACTTAACGGTGATATTCAAAGCCTTTCTCCTGAGATTGGGAACAAGACTAGAATGTCTGCCATCAACACTTGTATTTAACACTTTACCAGAAGCCCTAATCACTGAGGTTAAGAAGAACACTTAAAAAGGCCCAAGAATTGGAAAGGAAGAGCTAAAATGGACATTATGTGAAGATGATGTGACTGTGTGTGTGGAGAATCCAAAAGAATTTGTACTAATTTAGAATTAAGTGAATTTAGAAAGGTTCTACCAGGGTTCTGCCAATATACACAAATTAATTTTGTTTTCAAACACTAACAACATACAATAGAATGCAAAGTTTAAAATGTATACAATTTGTAAAAGTTTTATATGCTGGGTCACAAACTATTACAAATACAGTAGTTTAAGGCAACTGCACATTTACTATCTCACATTCTTTCTGAGTCAGAGTCTGGATCTGACTTAACTCCAATCACCAACTGCAATCAGGAGGTCAGCCTGGGCTGAGGTCTCAGCTCCAGGCCCATTTGGGCAAAGGTCCACTTTCAAGCACACTCCATTTATTGATAGAATTAATTTCATTGAGACTGCAGGGACCATGGAAGCTTGCTTCTTCAAAGCCAGCAATGGAGTGAGAGACTCTGGCGTTAGCATGTCAGCAAGGTGGGGACTTCCACAGTGGAGACATCTGAAATGTTGCACATTCATGAGAGTGACATTCCAACACTTCTGCCATAATCTAGTTAGAAGCAAGTCATGAGTCACACCATACTCAAGGTGAGGGGATTATCTATGAGCTGAACCCAGGAGGTGGGTATCATGACACCTGCTTAATGTTTGCCTGCCAAACCATTAACCTGCATTAAAAGTGCCAATTGCTTAGAAGTAAGCAGAAAAAAAGATATGCAAGACGTCTACCCAGAAATTTAAAAGTACTTTTGAAAATGTAAGGAAGATTTAACTAATTAGAGGGATGTACCATGTTTATGAAAAGACTCAATATCTTAAAGATATCCATTTTCCTTACATGGATCTAGAGATCCAATGCAATCACAAAGTTTCAAGAGTGTTTAACTTATTTTTTTAAATCAATAAATTGAATCTAAAATTTTATATTAAATGCAAAGGATCAAGCATAAGAAAAGTTGATTTTATTTTTATATATCAGGAAAAAGTAAAAAGTGTATTTCTATATTAGAAACGAAAGTAGAAAATAAAATGTTTAAATAATATATTCCTGGGTGGCTCAGTGGTTTAGCGCCTGTCTTTGGCCCAGGGCATGATCCTGGAGTCCTGGGATCGAGTCTCACATCAGTCAGGCTCCCTGCGTGGAGTCTACTTCTCTTTCTGCTTGTGTCTCTGTCTCTCTCTCTCTCTCTCTGTGTGTCTCTCATGAATAAATAAATAAAATATTTAAAAAAAGAAAACTTTTGACCCCTTACGTTATACCATATGCACCAATCAATTCCACATGAATTGCAGTGAGAAATGTTAAAGGTAAAACAGAGCTTCCAGAAAAAAAAAGGAAAGAATATTTACATGACTTTGGGGTAAATAAATATTTCTTAAATAAGACACAAAAAAGTTAATAGTAAAGGAGAACAACTGATAAGTTGGACTACATTAAGACTTTTTGTTTACATATGTCATGAAGGCTTCATATCCAAAATATATAAAAAATTCTCACAAATCATAAGAAGAGATTATCGATCCATTCAACAGTTGAGCAATAGACCTGACCAGGTATCTTGCAAAATAGAATATCCAAATGGCTAATACATATATGAAAGGGGGCTCCTCTGCCCTGGTCAACAGGGAAATGAAGAGTAAAACCAGAAGGTGTTTATCATGTTATGATAAGATAGCCACCAGGGAAATAAAGAGTAAAACCAGGACACATCCATCAAAATGGCTAAAGTGAAAGAAAGAGTCAAGCGATGAAGAGTATGTGGATCTACAAGAGGGAGAGTAACTTTATACAGCCAAACTTTGGAAAGCTGATTGGTGGCATCTACTAAAATTGAAAATATACCAACACTGTAACCCAGCAGTGAAGCTTCTAGGCACATATCCAACAGAAACGTGAACAATAAATGTGTTCAATAAAAGACGCATACAGAGATCTCTCAGCCACATATGTATAATAGCCCCAAATCAGAGACAACAAATATGCCCACCAACAAAAACAAATGAACTACTACACAGGCAAACAACATGGATGAACCTCACCAACATCGCGAGGAATGACCCCAACATCACCCCACATGACAGAGAACCCACCGAATCATCCCGGTGATTCAACAAATGTATCATTTCTATACTATTTACTCTTCACTAAGGGAGGGAGGTTTGTGTCCGGATGGTCTTGAATTGACCTCCTCTGCTAATAAGCCAGTTGTAATCTGGATGTTGGGTAGATTCACTGTGTGAAATTCTTTGAGCTGTGTGCTTTGGTTTGGGTGCATTCCAGTACGTATGTATCATTTTATTTATTTATTTATTTATTTATTTATTTATAATTTTTTTTTTGTATGTATCATTTTAGTGCAATTTCTGGAAACAAGTGGTTAAGCACATAAAGAGTTTTGTAAACCAAAGAACTCTTTATATGAGTGTGTTACTATTAGCCTCCCGTACTCTAAAAAAAAAAAACTCAGCATCGATAAATTTCATGGAGTTTCATTGGAGGCCCGGTGCATTTTCTGTCTTTTCATAAGAGGGCACCAATTCTGCATCCACTTAATGCATTGGCTAGCTCCAACGTGGGCGGCCTGGTGCAGCTAGCTGCCAAGGCCGTGTAGCAGGGGTGCCTTGGCTGCCATGTCATCGCATGCATGTCTTCACCTGAAGCCCTAAGCACCCCTCCTTTAGAGACAGCTTTATCGAGATAAAATTCACATACCATAAAATTCAACCTTTTAAAATGCCCAATTATTGGGTTTTGTATATTTACAGAGTTGTACAACCATCACAACTACCTCCTTTTAAAACAATTTCATTGCCCTAAAAAGAAATCCATTATCAGTCATTCCCATTCCCTCTTCTGCCCAGCCTCTGGGAACCAATAATCCGTTCTCTGTTTCTACACATTTGCCTGTTTCAGACGTTTCGTGTAGATGGAATCATACAGTCTTTGCCACTGGCTTCTTTCACTTAGTATCATGTTTTCAAGGTTCATTCATGTTGTTGTAGCATGATTTGGTGCTTCATCCCTTTTTATGGACTAATAATATTTCATTATATAGATATGCCATGTTTTGCTTATCCGTTTTTCAGTTGGTGGACACTGGGTTTCCATTTTTTGGAGGTTATGAATAATGCAGGTCTAACATTCACACATAGGCTTTTGTGTGGACATGTGTTTTCATTTTTCTTGGGTCTGTGCCTAACAGAATTGCTGGGTCATATGGCACTCTGTGTTTTATATTTTGAGGAGCTACCAAACTCTTTTCCAAACTGGCTGCATCATTTCATAATCCAGCCAGCAAATTCTGAGGGTTACAATTTCTCCACACCCTTTGTCTCCATATCATATGGATCCTCCATATCCAGACCTGTTATTCTCTCTCTCTCTCTCTCTCATTTTCTCTCTCTCTCTCTATATATATATAATATATAATATATAATATA
Source organism: Canis lupus familiaris (assembly GCF_011100685.1). Classification (NCBI taxonomy): domain Eukaryota; kingdom Metazoa; phylum Chordata; class Mammalia; order Carnivora; family Canidae; genus Canis; species Canis lupus. The sequence goes on along the minus strand of NC_049249.1, from coordinate 38,266,103 downwards.
TAATATATAATATATAATATATAATATTTTAATATAAAATATAAGCCATTCTGGTCAATGTGAAGTGATATCTTATTGGGGGTTTTATTTGCATTTCTTTGAAAGTTAGAAATGTTAGGAATATATTAATATACTTGTTTGACATCCGTATATCTGATTTGGAGAAATGTCTGTTCCAGGCCTTTGCCCATTTTTAAATTGGGTTGTCTTTTATTGTTGCATTGTAAGAGTTTTTTATATATTCCAAAAACAAATCCCTTGTAAGACATAGACTTTGCACATATTTTCTCTCATCCTTGGATTGTCTTTTCACCTTCTTGATGATATCCATGGAAGCAAACATTTTAAAATTTTTATTAAGTCTAATTTACCTATTTTTTGTTTCCTATGCTTTATTGTACTATATAAAAACACATAGCTTAGGGATCCCTGGGTGGCGCAGCGGTTTGGCGCCTGCCTTTGGCCCAGGGCGCGATCCTGGAGACCCGGGATCGAATCCCACGTCGGGCTCCCGGTGCATGGAGCCTGCTTCTCCTTCTGCCTATGTCTCTGCCTCTCTCTCTCTCTCTCTGTGTGTGACTATCATAAATAAATAAAAAAAAATAAAAATAGAACTGCTTTAAAACACATAGCTTAATTTATCCTCACAAAGACGTGTTTTGTTTTTTTTTAAAGATTTATTTATTGGAGAGAGAGAGAGAGACAGAGAAAGAGAGAGTGCGGCGAGGGGCAAAGGGAGAGAATCTTCAAGTAGACTCTCCTGAATGCAGAGCCTGACTCAGGGCTTGATTTCACAATCTTGAGATCATGATTTGAGGTGAAATCAAGAGTTGGATGCTTAACCGACTGTGCCACTTGGGCACCCTGACTTGTTTTCTTTTAAGAGCTTGATCATTTTAGCTTTTACATGTATGTCTGTGGTCCCTTTTGAGTCACCTTTAGTGTGTGGTGGTGTGCAGGGGGGCTATGCTCATTATTGTGTGTGTCACTGTCCGCTTTTCCCATCATTCGTAGAAATCATTTTTCTTTCTCCATTAAATGACTTTGCACTCTTGTTGAAAATCAACTGGCCATAAATGTAAGGGTTTATTTTGGGGCTCTTTGTTCTGTTCTGTTGATCTATGCCTCTGCCTATACTCTACCACACTGTCCTGATGACTGCAGTTTTATAGTAAGTTTTGAGGTAGGGAAGTGAGTCCTTCAACTTTGTTTTCATTTTGAAGATTGTCTGAACTATTCTGGGTCCCTTGTCTTCTTTCCATATGAATTTTAGGATCAACTGGTTCACTTTCAGAATTTTGACAGGGATTCCATAGAATCTGTAGGTCAGTTTAGGTATTACTGCCAGACTGATGATACTAAGTCTTCCAACCCGTGGATATGGAATGTCTTTCTATGTCTTTAGATCCTTTGAAAATTTCTTTTGACATTGTTTTGTAGGTTTTGTCATAAAAGTCTTGTATTTCTTATCTCTAAACTTATCTTCAAGTGCTTCATTCTTTTTGGTACTATGGTAAATGAAGGTGTTTTCTTAATTTTGTGTTTAATAATTTTATTATTGAGTGACATGTAGCAATATAATTCGTTTTTTGTGTTGATCTTATACCCTGTACCTTAAACCTTTTGTGGGTATGATCCAAGTTCTGAGTTGACAGAAGGACTGATTTAGTTGATGTGTGTTACGAGTGTGTGTCACTCTGTCCTTGTGGACCTTGAAGGTCCCTGTCACTGCCTGGTACCCTCAGGACTGCCCCTACTACATGCAAACCACTGAGCAGCTGCCTACACCGGGGCATCTGTTAAATGGATTTGAAATTTGGGACTCCTGGGTGACTCAGCAGTTGAGTGTCTGCCTTCAGTTCAGGGCATGATCCTGGGATCTGGGATCGAGTCTCACATCAGACTCTCTGCAGGGAGCCTGCTTCTCCCTCTGTCTATATCTCTGTCTGTCTGTCGGTCTCTCTTTCTGTGTATCTCTTATGAATAAGTAAATAAATCTTTAAAAAAATGGATTTGAAATTAGAGCCGTGCCTCCACCCCCAAACAGGGGATAGAATCAGGCCCAAAGAGCAACCCATCCTGAAGAGTAAGAGTTAAAAACCCAGCCATGTTTTTATGTGTCCAATGGGAGCTAGTTGAAAAGTCCTATTTATCTTGGAAGTTTTGTGATTCTGGGCCATTTACAAAGACTCATAGTATAGGAAGAAATGATGTGTCTATTTTACATTCAGCACCTATTGTTCAGGTGCTGGTGAATAATCTAAAGTGATTTGGAGACACTCTTTTCTTCTTCTCACATTGTTTTTTTTTTTTTTTTTTAAATAGTCATTTAACATAAGCGAAAGACTGTGTGTAATGTGTATATTGCCTACAGAGCCTAATCATGCAATAAACCCAACCCCTAACACAAGAATCAGGGCATGACCCCAAACCTGCCCTTCCTTATTTGTTTCTTCTCATCCCGTGCCCCTACTTCAATCTCCAGAAGGTTCTTTCTCCTGAATGAGAAGGAAATGGAATTTTAAAGTATGGCTTTATTGGAAATGTAAACGTGTTTGATAGCACTCTATTTAGTTTTGATTGTTCTTGGGTCCATGAAAATGGGGTCTCTCTACAGGTAGCCTTCCAGGACTAGGCTTTTCTACTGATCTGTTTCAAGAGTCATCCAATGTGGTTATAAGCTGCTGCAGTGCAACAGCACTGTGTGAATATACATTCATTGTGTGAAGATGCATCCATTTACATGCTGTTTTTCAGGCCATGAGCATCTGAGAGGTCATTTCCAGGGTTCCCATCTGGAGCGGAGCTGTGGTTCACTAGTCTCGCAGGGCACACGCCTGAGTTTCTCTTGGCCATGCAGGAGTGTGACTGCTCTGCTTCCTTCCCACCCACGTGCTTGTCTTTTTCCTGCCTTTGGGCTTATGCTTACCAGATGTCTTAGTCACCAGGCCTCAGTCTTCCCTCCTTGGGGGTTCTTTGGATAAGGCTTTTCCCTTCCCAGGCCAAGACAAGAGTGCTGTGACATTTGTGTAGGGTAAATGGCACTTGGGTACTTCCTCTTGGCTCCTCTCACAAGGAACAGCTTGTGCTTCTTTGCTCTGTCTTCCAGGTTTGCCCCAGCCAAACATGGGCTCCAGTGGGTGTGGTGGGCGGCGTGGGCCAAGCCCTCTGCATTGTGTCCACTAGCAATACCTTTGAGGCAGAAAATTCACTGGAAAATGAGGGGAGTGGACAGACAGCATGGATGGGTCATCCTGGACATCCAATGAATGGAGCAGCCTGAGAGAATTCTGATGGTCATAATTGCTGAACCACCTTTCTTGTGCAGGATAGAGAACTACCAGGGTCACTGAAGACATCGATATCATCATCATCATCATCATCATCATCATCATCACAAGAAGAATAATATAACAGCAACTTGGATATAGGCCTGACTACAGGCCATTACTATTCTACATGCTTTTAGCATATGAATTCTTTAATCTCACTATAGTGCTGTGAGGCAGGTACTACTAGTATCTCCCTTTTCTCCAGAGGAAATGGGGTCTAAGAGCCAGTGAGCTGTCCAAGGCCACACAGCATGTGAAGGGAGAGACCAGGGTTCACTGGGCTCTGACTCACAATCTGTGCTCCTGCTCTTGCCCCAATATTACCTCTTGTGTGTTACTCACCAGCCATGCACGCGTGTGAGCTGTCCTGGGGACTGATGGGCTGCAAATGAGCCTGGATCAGGTCCCTGTCTTCAAGAAACTTAGGGTCTGTTGTCCGAAGCCTTAGCTGCCAACATGAGGACCACCTTGTGGTGAAAAATGAGTCCCATGGAATATAGAATTTTCTAGTGCAAAAGAGTGTTGGTCTCCTCCTGGGCTGGCTGGTGAACCTCTTATTTTTGCAGAAGGAGTGCAGGAGTCTAGGCAGGGCCCCCATTTTCCTACCCCTGCATATGTCTCATGGAAGAAGAACCCCCTCAGCTCCTCGGACCCCTGGTCCTGGGTAGTGGTGGTGGACTCTGTTGATAGGAGATCGGTTTCCTTTGACTCCTCGAGTCTGGCTCAGGGGTCCAGCTCCTTTTAGGGTTCACAGTGAATGCACCAGCTTGAAACCACTCGGAGGTTTTCTGACCCGTGTAAGAGGCTCTTCTTTCCACTTCAGGATGAAGATGAAGGTGGTGTCCTACCTCTACCCTGAGACCTGTTTTCAGAGCATTTTTCTTCCAAGGGGGCTAAATAATACCCCAGGAGTGAATGGAAACAAAGGAGTAAAAAACTCACTCTCTCTCTCTCTCTCTCTCTCACACACACACACACACACACAGAAAACAGAAGAAGTGGTGGCTAAAAGTTGTCATCGCTACTCAGGGATAATATTAAAATTTTAGAGAGGCACAGGCTTCAGCACATCCTAATCACTGCACGTGGCCCCATTAATGCTAAACCTGGCCCCCAATGTGGAGGAGCACTCAAGCAACTTAGCGAGGTCGCTTGCCCTTTCTTCCCCCACGTGCATCTTATATTTATTTGCAGAGCAATAAATACTTACTACCCTCTTCTGCGACCATCTTGCAGAGAAGTTTCCGCACAGTTTTGCAATAAATAAATACATAAAAGCAAATTTAAAAAATAAAATAAAAAAAAAGAAGCTAACGTTTCCATGTTCCTGGTCGAACACAGTGGGCAACGGTGGTTTATTGGTGGGATGTCCCCCGTCACAATTTTGAAAGTCACACCAACCAAGGAAACTGTTTTTCTTTAGTTCCCTGTGTCTAGAGATCCTTGGCACAGGCACACATAAAATGTTCTCCCATTTGGGTCCCTGATAAAGGCATCACCCGAGTCACCTCTAATAGGCAGCTAATGTCTGTAGGTATTTATACAGAAACACCCTCATTTTTACCCACTCCAAACACTCCTAATGCCTTCTGGTTATACAAGTGGTAAGTTCTCCTATCATGTCTAGTGGGTCCATCTACAGAAATGTAATTCTAATTTTTTCCTAATGCCTTGAACTTCCAGGTGTTTGACTCTCCATTTTAAAATACCCATTAGCATAGCAGAGGGGACCCTGCTTTATTAACAGAGGCCACGGCGGAGACCAGGGCTGGCTGCCTGTCCAGGTCGTGACCACAGGAGTGTTCTGTGCTGTCTCGCTGTGAGTTCACACCAAATTACTTTTCTCTGCCCATGAAGCTTTTAGCCACAGAGTGTCTATGGCCTCCTGATTTTTAATGCAGCTAGTTCAAACCATCATAATCTTTGCAAGTCATTTGTAATATATTTATAGGAAACCATCATTCCATAGCGTTCTGAATTCCTGCTTAGGGTACAATGGCAAAAGTCATTAAACATTAGCAGTAATAGTATTTTCACTGTAATAAAGTGTTAATTACTTCCACATGTTAATAGAGTGGGGGAGGGAGTTTTCGCTATTGTTACTCTGCCTAAAATAATTTCCATGTGATAATTTTCCAGGATATCAAAAACTGAATAATTATGCACTAATTAAGAAAGTAGGGCCTGCTCTAGGAGTTAAGACTGCATTAATTTTAATGTTTTTACAGTCCTTTAATTGGGGAAAGGGCTGTAAATTGGGAGCTGACGCACTGTTCCTCCTTAAGTAGGCCTGCCTTTGCAATCGGCCTCCTATATACGGCAACCCAAGGTCAACACAAGTTTGCAAAATCCCTCTGCTCTTCATACGAAATGTATTGGTGGTGAAGCGTGCATCGATCACTCTGACAAGCATTTAACTCTCCAAGAGCACACGCTCTCACTTCTTAAATTATTAATTGCATTAAATATATTTTCATATTGTGGACGGTTTGCCACAAACTGTTCCCTGGTAGGGAGGTACTGTCCCCCACAGTGGAGACCGCTCACCTTCTGTTGCTACAGAGGACTCACTGGTAGGTTAGCAAAGCCCATGAAAGAGTGTGTCTGTCAACCCAGGCTTGGCCGCAGGAAGTCAGCTTGGTGGTAGTGGTTTTCTTTTTGTTGTGGTTTTCTGAGTTGCTTCTGTCTTGCCTGTTTCTCTTCCTTGGCTGGCTTGCTCCACGGAGGCCAGCTTTCTGGTGAAGAAGTATGTGTCTTCCCCATGGACCCCCAGGGGGACATTCATTCAAAGTTGCAACAGAAGCTGCTTCGGCCTCATTGATATTGAGTCAAGAGGGTGGCAAAGAGGACCAGACATTCTATAAGGGGACACTACAAATGAAAGCAGGATCCAGGCTATCAGATGAGTCTCATATGGGCTCTGATATGTCCTCATTTATTCACCAAGTAGCTACCGCAGCAGGAACAAATCCAGACCTCTCCTTACATCTTGGGTGGATTGAGCAGTGGTATCAGCACGTCATTGCAGAAATAAGCTGACTGCTCTGGGCACATGCAGCTTTGATTGTCTGACCAGATGACCCAGCAAATTAGAGTTAGGAGACAGGGCCAGTGTAGAGAGTGCTGAAGGCATGAGCAGCAGGGAGCACGGGGTCCTGAAGGAAATGTGAACATGGAAGAGCACATTGTAGAGGGAGCTAGATTCACTAACCATGAGTCTCAGACAAGGCAAGCCACAATTTTTCTAAGGCGTGTCACCATATCACTTCCTATATCACTTGTGTGTTTGAAAGCATCTTCATTCTCAGGCTGCCATTTGACCAATGAAGTCCAAGAAGGTAGCAATGGTAGATGGAGGTTCATTCTTCTCTTTTGTCAACAACTTGGAATATAAACATGTTGAAATGTACATCTTCTGCTTGTCCTCTGTGGATTTTGTGATGGAGACCTCATTGAAATAGGGCTCTATCCCTGAAATCCTAGAATACAGAATCTTTACAAAGACTGAGATGATTCTGGGGTGTGGACCTTGTTGACCTGGAAACTTATTGGGTGTGGGGTGTGTGGGAGTTTGTAATGACATCATGGACACTGTGGACAAGCTCAGAGTCAGGAAAGTCCCTTCCCTGGGCACGATGAAGCAGGTCCTTCCCTAGCAATGGACCATGGTATAGATTCACTGAGGGGTACTGAAATTCTCCTGAATAATCTTCTTTAATTTGGCTTTTGACCATATTTAATATTTAATATTTAATATTTAATATGGATTTTGGCTCTGGGATCATAGAGTTGACCCAAGCAGACTTTCTTCTTGTTCTTGTTCTTGTTCTTCTTGTTCTTCTTGTTCTTGTTCTTGTTCTTCTTGTTCTTGTTCTTCTTCTCCTCCTCCTCCTCTTCCTCCTCCTTCTTCTTCTCCTTCTCCTTCTTCTTCTTCTTCTTCTTCTTCTTCTTCTTCTTCTTCTTCTTCTTCTTCTTCTTCTTTCTTCTTTTTTAAGGTAGTTCCCATGTCCAGCGTGGAGTCCAACACAGGGATTGAACTCATAACCCTCAGATCATGACTTGACCTCACATCAAGACTCAGATGCTTAACTGGCTGAGACACACAGGAGCTGCCTTATTCCATCCTCTTCCTCCTTCTTTTTCTCTCCCTCTTCTCTTCTCTTCTTCTTCTTCTTCTTCTTCTTCTTCTTCTTCTTCTTCTTCTTATTTCTGGGAGCATACTATACATTTCTTACTTTCAAGGAACATAGTAGAACTCCTGGATGTATTCATAATGGCATTGGCCCTTTCAGAAAATCTGGATTCCATTGTAGAAGCCTGCTAGGTATGTGGATGACCTCCTGTGGTCAAGTTATTTTAGCAGGGTGTCTGCTTAGAATACCTGTTCACAGGATGGGAGTCAGTTCATTTTCATAAGATGGCAAATAGGATCTTTGGTTTCAAGGATCCACATAACAAATTTCCATCAAAACCTCCTGCAGTAGCAACCTGATCTGTAAACATGGTATCATTAGCAGCCTTGACACAGGGCCTTGGGACCAATCAATACAGAGGGCAGACATTCATTCATTCAACAAATAGTACAGAGTGCTTGCTTTGTACCAGGTGCTAGCCTTGGTGCTGTGGCTAGAGAACACAGTCAAGAGTATGGGGCTGTGGGAGGGAAGACAGTGAGCCACATAGGTATTTGATAAATAATTATAGCATCAGGACCCCAAGGAGGAAGCCCACTGGGATGAGCAAAGAGGGGCAGGCAGGAAGCAATGGCAGAGCCTGCTTGTGTAAGGCCTGTGCATGTGGGCCAGAATTTTGGGCTTCCTCACAATAAGGTAAGTGCAAGTGGGGTCAGAGCAGTGACATGTCTTGACATAGCTGAGACTGGATTATGGCGGGCTAAGGGTGGTGTGGCCAGACCACTTCACTAACCAAGATGACATGATGGTGGTTTGTGCCGAGGTGGTCAGCATGGAGTATGGAAAGGGATCAAATTAGGAGTCTGTTTTGGAAATCAAGCCAACTGTTTTTTTTTTGTTGTTGTTGTTTGTTTGTTTGTTTGTTTTGTGGATTGGGCATGGAGTGTGAGGTCAACAGGGAAAAGGTTCCCTGTGGTAGAGGCACAAGGGTAGAGTTGTCACGTGCAGAGATGGAGAAAGTGCTGGGGGGTCTGGCTGGGGGAGGGAATGTGAAGATTAGTTGTGGAGGTGTGAAGTTTGAAACACTAATGGACCAGCAAGTGGACATGTCCGATCCGCAGCTCCCGGGACAGGGCTGGGTTGGAGGCGGGCGTGTCTGCTGGACTGACCGTCCATGAAGGAGGCAGCCTCCCTCTCATGTTCATCACCAATTTTGAGAACTTTTTCATATTCCATGGTCCCCTGAGTATCTTATAGTGGAATGTCTGAAAATGAGTATCTGAATGAGAAATAAAACACTTCCTTTAAAATTTGAATTTAGGCTTAGATTAAGGTAAAAACAGAAAATCTGATTAACCAGACAACGATACTTATCTGCCGAATGACTGGATTACAGAGCTCTTCCTGTACATGGACAGTTCATTCTTATACACTCTCAATGTCTGGTTAATGATAGCCTCTCCAGCTCCTGCGATTGCTTCCCTTGCCGATTGCCTGTGGTGCTTGTTACCTGAAGTGCTCATTTTGGTGCTTATAAACTGCCTTCTAGATAATAAGTTCTTGGAAGGCAGGGATCAAGTGACATAAACTACTATTGTATTGTTTCCAGTGTCGGTGCCATGCCAGGCAAATAGTGTGGGATACATGGTTGGTTGGTTAAGTAGATGAATGAATAAATGAATATAGTAATAAAAGTGTAGATGAAGACTCTGTCCTTCCTCACAGGAGATGAGTGTGTGCCTTTTACCTTGCTTAACAAAGAAACCTGCTCATAACCCAGGGCTTGTTTTGTTTGTTTGTTTTAGAGTCAGAGGAAAGAAAATAGAAGGTGAATGTACTCAAGTCAGGATGTGGTTTGGGGGTTGACAGTCTGGGCTCCGAATTGACAGCTAACCTGAAAGATCCGTTATTGGCTTAAACACCTGCATTTAGAATCTGAGAGAGAAGGGAAAGGAGAAGGAGGAGGAGGGAGGGGCTGGGAGGGAGGACGGGGTATGAACATTGCGAAGTCACGTAATGAAGAGCAAACAGTGATGATGAAGAAGTGCCAGGTCACATCCCCCGCCCTGAGCTGCGCTCACTGGTGAGACTGTCAATTTTGTATATGGACCTCTGATGCCCAGAATGGCTCAGGAATGGTCCTTGGTTTGTGACATGTTTTGTGTAGGGGTGTGTGTTAATAACGAGGAACACCCACAAACTCGCCAGTGACTGGAGACCTGAAACTCTAGCCAAGTGGCCACGGCTTGGCCCCTGGTCACCTCCCCCATCCTTAGCACGGCTGGTCTGGTTTCCCCTGTGGCTCAGGCTTATTAACTAAAACTGTCCCTTTGACTCCCCAAGGGCCCCTTTTGCATGAGGATACATTGAAGAGCCTCCCCGCTTCTTGCTTCCTCTCTCCTGACGTACCACTACCTTGAATTACGTGTTTATCCTTTCCATTCTTTTTAAACAAAAATTTATTTCAAGAACAAGTTTTCTATTGCATCTTGGATTATTAAATTTGCATTTTCTTCCGAGGCGGTGGGGAAAGAGCACTCAAGGAAGGGAAGGAAGCATAAGGAAATGGTTCTGTGCTCCAGTAACAAGTGGGTATGCCGCTGGAAGCGAAAATCTGCAGGTCATAGTCCACTCGATGTGCCATTTCATAGAGTGCATTTTCATATTATGTACTGGAGTGATAACTGATAATAGCTTCAAAAGAAGAGCTATCAAAACGGAGCTGGAGACAGATGATCTGTGCGCTGCTTCTTTCTCCAGGAGCTGTGCACCATTCCCCCTTCGTATCACCCCCTGGTGACTTGAATTGCGCAGCGTTGGAAATCAGGACCACTTGGAGGAAAGAAGAACTGGGCTTCGGGTGGTGGCGGTGGTTATGGGGAACTAGAGGCACAGAAGCGAGTATTAACTCACCGAGAAGAGGGCAGGTAGAAGCAGGGTCGTGCAGATCACCGAGGGAATCCCCAAAAGACAGAAGGTGGAGCAGGAGAGTCTCCTGAGTGGGCCCTTGGTGCCTCCCCTGTTGGCGAGGGAGGGCACGGCAGCTGGGAGGGACGTCATCTCTCTTGCTCAGACTCCAGATTGGCCGCTGTGCATTTTGTCTGTGTGTCCTCAGCACTGAGCAGACCCAGTGACTGACTTTTGCTAAGGGGGATGCTTTCTGAAATCTGAGAGGTTGAGCATAAGTTTCCGTGAACAGCATTTTCTGGAATTCTCTGATGTCCTTACTAAGCATGCTTTGTTGCATATCATGCTGGCGTAGAGAGAAATGTCAATGCCAACACACTGTTGCAATGTTCCATGAGTTTTTACCGAGTGCTGCTAAATGCTAAGCTCTGGGGTGCAAGAACTGGCAAGATCCAAGGTGCCCTCGATGCCTCTGGGCTGGTGGTGGAGCTGGGTTACTAGACAGACAAGGAAGCATGGCGGCCAGTGGGGGCAGCCAAGGTGTCACCAGGATGCTATGGGTGCACTCATCCTGTCTGGGGAGAGACAGAAAAGGGGTCCCAGGAGGAGCTGTGTTGGCAGATGGGGATTCAATTGTTGTTGGAATGGGAGAGTTTGATTCATGGCAACAGGGATTGACCTCTGCTCCATTACAGATTTTGTGGGAGTGATTTCAACGTCTCGATTTCACCGTCCTTTAAATGAAACATGTGTGCTACACCACGTAGGTTTTGGGTCTAATGTTCTCTGTGTCGTTAAAGCCATGAGCTCACTGCCTCCCAACCTCATGACCTAGAGATTTCCTAACAACTGAAGGAGCGGATATAGTGCGCAGGCACACATTTGTGGAGCGTTGGCCCTTGGGTTTGCCCAGGCTGCATCCAAACCTGAAAACAGATGGGATCCTGGGCTCGCTGGAAAATATGGGCTGCACCTTCCTTGGGAGAAGGCACTAACCTGCTGGGGATTCAGTGGAGGCTGCTGACACCGTCTCTGCTTCCAGAAATGGTCAGTGACTTTGATTCACTGCACAAAGCAGTCACTCTGGCTGAGCGCCAGTCAGGGTCCTCAGGCTGCAGCGACTTGAAGATGCCAGCAGGGCACGGCACCGAGGACGCCTTGGACCTCTGCCCACCCTGGTTAGTGAGAACCAGCCGGGAGCACCTGAGGCCCCCACTGGCAGGGCTCGTGAATGCCTTTTTAAGAAAAGGCAAGCTGCCAACCACAATGAAATATGCAATTGTCCATCTGTTGCTCAAATTAAAAATTTTTTTTCCTTCCAATGCCAAAAATTTCTCTAACTACTGTCCAGTGGTCTAACCCTGCATTTCAAGGGGGAGGGGGTTAAATAGGATATTATTTTGAGGGGAGTAATTGGGTTTGGGGACACAGACTTCCACTGGTATAAAGGAACCAGAGATGGGTTTCTAGATGGACACCACAAAGATACTATCATTGTTTGTTTGTTGTTTAATTTTGCCATCGTTAAAAAAATAATTTGAAGACTTTATAAATCACCAACTGTTTCTTCTGAAAAAATACACTAGAATCCTTAGAGGTCATTTTCCACCTTTATTCCAGACCAGTTCCTATTGTTTCTCCATAGACTTCTGGAGAAGCTGGGCTAGAGTTGGCCACAGTAACTCATTTTTATTAGTAACAATGCACTAACACACACACACACACATGCACACACGCACTTTCCTTTATGAAAATTTTCACTTTCCTACACCTAAAACAAGATGCACACATCATATTCTTACACCAAGAGACTCAAATCTTACCTTCTTTCTTGCTTTTATTTTTTCTGTTAATTTGAGTCAATGCTTACCTTCTTTTTTTATAGGTGAATATTTATAAACATTGAGTAACCTTTAACATTACAGAAAAATGTCAGATACGTCAGGCAGAGGATCAAATCTCCGGTCATTAATGATACCTGGAAAGACGTGAGCTGTTAAGAGCAAAGAGGTCAGGATCCCTGGGTGGCTCACCAGTTAAGTGCTTGCCTTTGGCCCAGGGCATGATCCTGGAGTTTCGGGATCAAGTCCTGCATCAGGCTCTCTACATGGAGCCTGCTACTCCCTCTGCCTGTGGGTCTCTGCCTCTCTCTCTGTATCTCTTATGAATAAATAAATAAAATCTTTATTTAAAAAAAAAAAGAGCAAAGAGGTTGAGAGCAAGCTCCTGGGCTTGCTGATACGTCTGACACAGCATCAAGGGAGGGTGCCAGAGTGGTCTACAGGGTGAGTTTCCAAGAAGAGTCTTCAAGGACAGGATGAACTCAAGACCCAGAAGTAAGGGCTACGGTAGAGAATTCTCTTCCCTCCTGAACTGGTTCCCCATTGTATTGGCAGCAGGTGCAAGCTGGGGGGTGATGTCATCGGCTCTGGGGATGTGCTTTGAAGAGGCTCTTAGCAGGGGAAGGAAGTCCAGAAGGAAAGCTGTGGGGACGGGGTCCCAGGGACACAGAGGGAAGCTGACTTTTGAAGACGGGCAGCAACTTATACCCCTGCTTTCCCCCAGCTGGCTCTGAGTCTCAATCCATAACTACCATTCATTCTCTTTGTTCTTGTTCCTCTAGTTCCTCTCTGACCAAGTTCAAATTTCTCCCATATTAACATTTTCTCTCTCATTGGACCACTCCTCAGTGGGTAGCACCTTCCTCATTTTCCCTTCCTTCACAAGTGAGCTTTTTTGGAAATTTATGTTTTTATTCACTGGCTTTATTGTTTCACTCCACTTTCAGCCCCAAATCCACCAGAATTTACTGGATTTAATTTATACAAACTAAAATTGCCAATTTAAGGGGCACTCAAGGTATTTCCTCCAACTTCTGTCAAGAATTTGACATGCTTTAACATATACTTGATTTTTTTCAAAATGAAACAGCTACAATAGTCTTCAACATAAAGGTAATGCATGCTTACTCGAAAAAAAATGGAAAATTCTGAAACAATGAAAAAAAATGTAATTCCAACTACATGAAATTGCAATAGTTATCTCTTATATATACTTCTTCCTTTCGGAATTTTCTTTCTTCACATAATACAGGTTATATGTAGATCATATGTCCTGCACATTATGTCTGCATATAAGTGTTTGTATGTACATAAATATATATGCCAATGTGTATATAAACACATATTTATTTTACACTCTATATTATGTTTTAATATATTACATATTATATTGTTACATGATACATATTGCTATGTATATAACAATATAATATATTCATATATTATCACAAATGTATGGAAATATACAATGATATTTATCTATGACATATTTTGCTTATATATATAGGCAGAAAGAGAATAAGATATATACTGTTACATTTTATAAGTTATGTTTGGCATTTGATAGACAAAAACAAATCAGGAAGTGTTTGTTTTCTTTCTGTTCTCTAAGGGAGTTTGTGGGAAATTGGTATTATTTCTTTCCTAGGTGTTTGGGAGAATTAAACAATACAGTTGTCTGGGTCTTGACTTATTTTTATGGGAAAGTTTTCAGTGAAGAGTTAAATTTTGGTTATTGATATAGGACTATTTGGATTTTCTGTTTCTGCTTGTGTCAGTTTGGTAGGCTGTATTTTTAAAAGGCATCTTTCCAGTCTATCTGTATTTTCAAATTACTACCATAAAGGTGTCTACAGTGGCTTCTAATTATTTTAATAATGTCTGTAGAATCTGTGGTGATGTCCTCTCTTGCATTCCTAATATTGGATAGTTTGCATTTGCATTCTTTGTCTCTCTTTGTGACCAGCGTTTCTAAGGGTTTATAATTTTTGTTTTTCTCCAAATTCCAAAACTTTAAAATACATTTTATTTATTGCATGTTTGCTTTACATTTCATTGCTTTCTGCTCTCAGCTTGTTATATCCTTTCTTCCACTTTCTTTGGATTAAGCTTGCTGAGTTTTTTTCTTGAGATGGATGCTTAGTATTTAACTTTTAGCCTGTCTTCCCTCTTTTTCTGATACATAAATTAAGATAATAAATTTTGCTCTAAATACTGCTTTAGCTACTTCTTGTATATTTTAATATGGTTTATTATTTACTTTTTGTTATGTTGGGCTCAAGATAATTTTTAATCTATATTGTTATTTAGATATCCATTAGTATACAGCTTTATCTGTAAGCATTTGGAAATTTTTTTAGGTATCTTTTTTATCATGACTTTCTAACCTACATACACTATGATCAGAGAACATACTCTGAATGATTTTAATCCTTTGAAAGCTATTGAGATTCACTCAGTGACCTGGCATATGGTCTATTTTGATACATGTTCCATCTTCACTTGAAAAGAAAGTTTATTCTGACACAGTTGGGTACAGTGTTCTGATTGTGCCAAATAGAACGAGTTTGTTAATCATGTTGTCAATATCTTCTACATCTTTATAGTTTTTTGCTCATGTAATCAATTATTTAAGAGGTGTGCTGAAATCTCCTCCTGTGATTATAGATTTGTCTATTTCTCCTTTTAGTTCTGTCCATTTTTAAAAGATTTTATTTATTTATTCAGGAGAGACACACAGAGAGAGGCAGAGACACAGGCAGAGGGAGAAGCAGGCTCCCCATGGGAAGCCCCATGCAGGACTTGATCCTGGAATTCCTGGATCATGCCCGGAGTCCAAGGCAGACACTCAACAACTGACCCACCCAGGCATCCCTAGTTCTGTCAATTTTTGACTCATGGATTTTGAGGGTAAATTACTAGGTGCATGCACATTTATGATTGCTATTTCTTTCTGGTGAGTCAATCCTCTTAAATTGTGATACATTCCTCTTGAAGTCTGATAATACTGAGAGAAAAATAAAAGGATTTCTCTGTTTCAAAATCTATTTTCATTATATCAATATATGCACATGGGCTTTCTTTTGGTTAGAGTTTCTATAACATATGATTTTACCATCCTTTTACTTTATGCTCCCTGTGTTCTAATGTTTAGGATGTATCTCCTAAAATTGTGTAATATTGGATTCTTTTTGTTTTTATCCAGATTGACACTCTTTTTCTTTTAATTAGAAAACTTCATCCACTTACATTTCATATAAATTGCTCATATAGTAAATGGTATAAATGCTATAAATCTACCATCTTGGAATTTTTAATTTGTCTTTTAAAAATTTCCACCCTTAAGAACAACTCCTTGCCTTATGTATACTTCATCATACTTATATTTTCTTCAATGAACCCCTTTCTTCAAACCTTTTTTTTCTTTGCCTTTCTAACCACTCAGGTATCTGAATATGCCATATGCTTTCAAACCACTTTTCCTAAAATTCCACTCACGTTGTACTGACTCTTCCTTGTGAATTTGTCTTCATACAGCTGACCCTGAATATTGATCATTTCTCAAGATCCATCCGTGGACCTCTTTTCTTGTTTCTCTCTAAGTTATCCCTGGGTAATCTTATATATTCCCATAAATCTGCTCTCCCATTAGTGCCTTTTATATTGATATAAGCTCTAGACACATATTTCCAACTGTCCTGTGGATTTCTTTATCAGTATATCCCTGAGGCGATCCAAAGTCTTTATGACCAAAAGTTAACTCATAAATTCTCCTTCCACCCTTCCTAACCTGGCTCCCTCCCTTGAGACCTCTGTTGTTGGTAAATGACTTCATATTCAACTCAGATACCTGAGCCAGAAACCTCATCCAAAGTTCTGCCTCTTCCTTATTCCAAATAGTTTCATGGCCAAACTGCTAACTGGCCTCCTTACTGATCTAATTGCTTCCATTTCATCTCTTCTAGTCATGTTTCTCTATGGCTGATGTTAGCTTTCTGCTGAATCAATATTTTCCTTTCCCCAAAGGTGAAGTGGAACCTCATTCACAAGGCTTATAAGGCCTTTCTTGATGCAGTCTCTGCATCTCCCCACTACTCTCTGTGTGGTCCTCAAGCTGCATCCTGTTGGTATCAAATGAGCTGTGTGCTCTCCCAGCCTCCTCTTTTCACACAACACCCACCCTGCCTGGAATGCTCATCTCCTTGTCCATGAGTTCCTGTTTTTACCTCCCAAGTCCCAACTGAAGCTTTGCCTCTTCCATAGATTTTTTTTTTTATCTCAGCAGAAATATGTGGATGTCTTTCTTCATGTGCTCCCCACACATCTTATATGGTCCTCTGCTATGGCATAGACAAATTGCTTTTTTTTTTTTTAAAAAATTGCTGTCTATCTTTCCCACTAAATCCCAAGTCCTGAACTCTGTTTTCTCAGTGTGTTCATATTCCCAATATATAGGAATATACTGGGTACTTGATATTCCTTTGAATATTGAAAGAATGAAAACTATGTTAAAAAGTGTTTTTACTAGGGTTATTGTACTCTTTTTATTGATAACAGATTCAGAAATATTTTTGGTAACATATCGAAGATAGGTATTTCTGTGTTTTCATTTAACTTTCATAATTTCAACAAATATTTTATTGCACACTCATTGTATGCTATAGTTTTTCCCATTGACTAACGGTGTATCCTGGTGTGTTTTGAAGGGTTTTCCCCCATGTTATGGCTAACTGTCTCTATTTCATAGATGAGAAATAGAAAACAAATAATTGGTAAACTATTCAACCAAAGTCCTCACCCAGGAAGTGGTATATTTAAAAATAGATCACAAGCTATTTAAGCTTACTCTTAGAACTTTTTCCTTTAGGTGGTTCTGGTTAGAAGTCTCAGTACTTACACCGATTAATTAGAATCATAGTGAATAACAGTCCACCAGTGCAGATTCCTTTCAGCTTGGTTTTCTGTTGATAATAGAGTTTCATTTTAACAGAAATCCTGGTGGCTGTTTAATGAGTGTCTGTCGCTACCGCAAGTATTCATCTGTATATATATACCTGCTTGTTATCTCATTTAATGCTCCCGGCCTTTGAAAAACAGATATTTTTATTCTGATTTTTCCAATGAGGATATGGAGACTCTAGATGTTTAGGTAGGTGGCTCGAGGCTGCCTAGAACGGGTGTGGCAGCGCAAGAGGTCACCTCTAGAGCTGCTGTGCCCCTAAAGCCACGACGAGTTTTCCTCGGGTGGCATTCTCCTATTTTGCTCTTCAATCCTGAGGGCACAGTCTTGCCAATCCTCTGCACAGCAGGGGCCACCACGCTTCCTTATGTTAAGTAGATGCTTCTGCAAATCCAAGGCGACGTGTAATGGCAATGCCTATGTGCATTTGGTTTTGATGTGTTTGAGCAAGGAGAGCGAATGGAAGTCCCACTGCTTGTTCCAACAGAAAATGTCCCCGGGGTTGTGGACATCAGCGCTTGTTCTGCTGTATCTCCGGCTGGCTTGGAGTCTGTCAGTAATAGGGTGTTATGGTTTTGACTCCAAGTTTTACCTGGTTGAACAATGTCATTCTTCAATGGTTAAAGTAATTTATCTCCAACAGAGAGGACTTTCCCTTCTCTCTCTTTTTTTTTTTTTTTTTTTTTTTTTTAAAAAAAAAAGGATAGTGGCTCTTTTCTTTCTGAAGCAGCTCAGTGGCAGAGTGAATCAGGCTGCACTCTGACCTTCCCTACAGGGAAGTGTAACCCTAGAGGTGGCTGCGATGGAGCCTCAAAATTCTCAGCCATCTCAGCACGGACAGTACAGGTTTGCTGACATTGCACAGCCACCAGAAGTCTGGAGGGTCTGGTGGGTCCCATTCCCCATTGGACTTTGAAGTGGCTCAAGAGTAGGAGTCACACGATAGGGTGTTTGGTTTTCCCAGTGGGAAGGAGGTCATAGTGCTCCATGACTTTGGAGTTACTTACCTGCAGCAGGAGAGTTTGGGGGCATCTTTCTGTAAAACGTGACAAGATGCTACTTGTGAGGGAAGACTACCCACCTTCTTTTTTTTTTTAATTTTTATTTATTTATGATAGTCACACACAGAGAGAGAGAGAGAGAGAGAGAGAGAGAGGCAGAGACACAGGCAGAGGGAGAAGCAGGCTCCATCCACCGGGAGCCCAACGTGGGATTCGATCCCGGGTCTCCAGGATCGCGCCCTGGGCCAAAAGCAGGCGCCAAACAGCTGCGCCACCCAGGGATCCCTACTACCCACCTTCCACAGAGGAGAAATTGCCATTCAAGGACACTGTCCCACTTTTAAAATACATTCAAGGCCATTGGCTCTCTTTGCTAAGCCTACTTATAAGGGAAAATCACTCCTGTTCTCTTTTTGGAAGAGTATCTTTTCCAAGGTGGATTACTATTTGTCCAGTTGCACCCTGAGCACTAATCCTTTAATGTAAAGAATGATTAGGATGAGTAGTGAGGATAAAATGGGATTAAGAAATAAGGCTCATGACTTAATTATTAACAGTAAAACTATGAACAGAATCAATAAGGCTGCATGTATAACAATGAAGGTAGAATCATTGATACCTCTGCCAAGATACAGTTTCACCTGGAATAGGAGCTGCTCCCTGTCAATGCAAGATAGAAAACACGTCTTTATAAACATGTCATGAATGTTCACTGAGATTTAACTGTATGTTTCAGGCTCAGAAATGCGAGGTTTGGTGTGGTGTTTTTTTTTTTTTTTTTGGTTTATGGGTGGTGGGGGGAAAAGAATGTGTTTAGCAGTGAGGAAGTAAAGGGCACTGCTTCAGGATTAAGGCTCCGGAATTACCCATGTTATTTTTCAAAAACTATTTTAATAAGTCTTTCATTCCAAGGAATTTTACATCCCAGAAAATGTCTGTGTGAAGAAATGTCTTGGGGGAAGCCAGGATTTCAGAGGCATAGCAGGGAAAGCTAACTCATCCAAGAAACCAGGGTTAAATCCTGGACACTTTACTCACTGCACTCACTGCGCCCACTGCCTGTGAACTCACTGCCCCCCTTGCACCCACTGGCTCACTGCACACACTTGCACCCACTGCCTGTGAACTCACTAGCTCTGCCTGCAAACTCATTGCCTGTGAGTGTGGCAGTGGCTTGTGAGCTCCAGAACTCCATGTCCCACTCTAAAAGTGACACAGAGCATCCATATACTCACAAACGTCAGAGTCACCCCTACCATCTTCAACAAGAACCATAATCACTTAAGATATATCTTAAGGTCAATCATGGCAAAAGACTTGGTGTGGAAAGCCTTAGCTGACAGCTGGGCACTTGGTGTTCCCATCAGGCTCCCTTCCACTCATTGTCCATGTAATCTTAGGCTTAACTCCCTAAATCTCCTTTTCCTCATTGGTAAATTGGAGGGGTTTGGACCAGATAATCACTTTTATTGCTTTAATATAATACAGTTCAATGATTTTAAAAAAATTCACACTTCACATAATAATAGCACTTGGAATGTTTAGTGGGAATGAATAAAAAGGCTTTTAAAAATAGGTACTGCTAGGGTAGTTTGAGATAATTGAGGCTATTATAGGTAGAAATGAGTCACACTGAAGAAGCGTTTTGGGGTGGTTTTCACTTAACAAATGCGCAATATCCTTTTCTAGAATTTTTGCTGGGGGTTTCAGAAACTAAATTTTAGCTATTGCCAATCTTATGTGACAACAGACCTAGTCTTCGTATTGAGAAGCAAAGTAGTCACATTTATGCTCGTCAAGTGCGTACCCCACCGGGGCCCAATGAACTGCTCGGTAATTCTTCATGTGAACTGGGCCTCAATGTCTTCCAGGGAGCAGGGGGCAGATAGGTGACTAAAATGCTTGGAGGAAGTCCTGCCAGGACTCAATGTGGTGAAGGCATAAACTGGAAATTCACCAAGAAGGTCCAGTGGCGAAGTAGCACCAGCAAGTAGACTAACCCACCCTGGACACCCAAGGTGAAATTCAGACCATGAGAAACGGGCAGGCTGACGACACGTTGCAGATGTGCTGATGCAGAGTGTTGGCCAAGGCATCGCTCTTGGTTGGATTGTGCCTTTCTCAACCCCCGGGTGTAAGAATGAGACCTTACCTAGAAATCGGGTCTTCACAGAGGCAATCAAGTTACCATGAGGTCGGTAGGGAGGGCTCTCATCCAAGAAATGAAAGGGGGACACTGAAACACAGAGACAGACATACACACGGGAAGATGGTGCGAGAACATGCAGGGGGAAGACAGCCATGTGACAGGACCTGGCAGCTGCACCCCGAGGACGGCAAATGCCAGCAGCTAGAAGATGCAGGAAGGGTTCTCGCCTGCAGCCGTCACAGAGAGGGGGCTGCTGGCCACACCTCGACTGCAGGTGTCTGACCTCCAGAACGGCCAAACAGCCAGTTGTTCTGGGCCACTCTCAAATTTTGCGGTACTTTGTAAAGGCAGCCCCAGGAAACTGATGAAGGCACGATGATATGTGCAGATGCCCTCCTTAGGCCGAATAGGGGACGACTTCTCCTTTCTGGGGAGCAGTTTGTCAACATGTGTCAAGAATCTTAACCGGGATAATTGATTTGTTTAATTTTTATTGACTTATTTTTAAAATATTTAATTTAATTATTCATGAGAGACACAGAGGAAGAGGCAGAGACACAGGCAAAGGGAGAAGCAGGCTCCTTGCAGGGAGCCCGACATGGAACTTGAGCCTGGGACCTCGGGATCACGACCTGAGCTAAAGGCAGATGCTCAAGTGCTGAACCACCCAGACATCCCAACAGTGATAATTTAAAGGAAATATCTTGACTCCTCTAGAAGATGACCATGAAGGATATGCAAGGCAGGGATGCACACCACAGGGACCCCACGTGTGGGCAGATGAGACAGCTGTGGGTGATGCAGGGTCACCCAGACCACGTTCAGAAGGTGGGTGTTATGTTCACTTTGCTATGATTCCTTGGAAGGGTTTAGGGGCAGGAAATGATGCCATCTGCTCTCTGCACTCCTGGCGCCCCTGCTTGCCCTCAGGAGAACGGACAGGGTGCGTCCGAGGCAGAGAGAGCACGCCGAGGCCCCGTGGGAGCTCAGAGAGAGCCGGTGGTGGCCACGCCTGGGGTGCGGGCAGGGGACACTGGCGACCTGGGTCCCCTCAGCATGTGTTGCGGGAGGGGAGCCCTTGGTTTCCAGAGTGAGAAACTGGAAGGACAGTGCTCCCCCTGGTGTGGGGACAGCTGGGCTGGCCGCGGGGTGGGGGGTGGCTGAGGACTCAAAAGGTCCCTTTTGCACATGTGGAATTTCAGCTGAGGTCTCCAAGTAGAGGCCTCAAGTAAGAGATAGGGACAGGCTGGCAGTGAAACGGGGGGTCGTTAGCACGATGATCGGTGTTTAAGATCCCAGGAGTGGACGCCATCCGCAGGAGAAGAGAAGAAAGAGGAGACGGGGTCGGGGCTCCGGGCTGCAGTGCTCCCCGTGAGCCTGCTTGATCGTGGTTCAAGACACACCAGCTCCGAGACTGTTAAGTATTTGCTTTTCGAGAATAAAATCCTCTGCCCACTGTATCGGCTGCACCACGAGGAGCGCTCTGTTGAGAGTGCGATGGCACGTTCGAGAAGCTGGAACACACGCAGAGGCCGTGGACCACCTTCGAGAGACAGGCAGGCTTCGTGTAGGAGCTGCTGTGGGACCCCGGAGCGTGCCGTCTGGAGCAGCGGACGTGGAAGGAGGGAACCTGACGACTGTCCTCAGAGTCTTGCTCAGATCATCATGCCTGGGCCAGCTTCCCGGGGCCGAAGCAAATGACTGCAAACCAGACGCGTAGACCTACAGGGATGTGTCATCTCAGGGCTGTGGAGGCCACAAGTCTGAAGTCGAGGCCTCTGATTCTACAAGCCATGGAGGAACGTTTCAGAAAGCGTTTACTTCCGTAGGAAGAATTTCTCCCTTTTCCTCCTGCACCAGCCAACTAGCATTTATTAGGCACTTACTGCGTTCCAGTCCCCCCACCCCCAGTTTTGTTTGCTTCACGTCTCTTCATCCCATCATTGCTGTTCTCACTACACCAGAGCGCTTCAAAAGCTGGTTAAGATCTCAGTAGTAGGGGTAGACTTTGCAGATCTTTTCTGCAAAATATGATTTTTTTTCAAGTAAAAAGAAGAATTGTAAGGGGCAATACATTTGGAAAACGATGAACCACGTATCTCGAAAGAGGTTCCTCCGCTACCGCACTCTGAGAACCTCAATTTTCTCATGGGCTTTGCATCTAAGAAGGAAAGATAGTGCACTCTCCCAGATTATTCAATTTTTATTCCACCAAGCGTCGCACACAATTGCTATTCTGAGGAACACAGAATGGGAAATGTTTTGCACCATCATGGCTTCATTAATGTCAGCCATGATCCTGGAATGTGTCTTTTCCTGTGTTTGAGGAAGAAGCACTTTGACGTAAGGAAAACATCATCACGAGTCCAGCATGAGTCCAATGTTGAGACTTCACTAGAAGAGAGCTGCTCTACAGCTCTGCACAATTCCAGGAATTTTCAGATGTCAGCTGAGTCCTGGTGTGCTCGAGGCTGGAACTTGGGGCCCCACTGCAAGTTTGTAGATTGGGGTCTGTGTAGGGGTTGAGGAGATGGGGGTTGAGCTCCCCTTGTGCTCAGTGATGGGACAAGTACAGGTTCTCCAGGAGATGCCAACTTGATACAACTCACCCTTCCTTTCAGTGGGTTTTTTTGTAGGTTGTTAAGAAAACACTGCCCTGTTTCCTGAGGATCTGAGCAAATGATTTATATCTTTCCCTCCTTCTGTTGAAACAAACGGTATTTGGTGATCACAAATACCTGCTGTGGGGCCAAGAGTTGGAAAGTCAACAGCGACAGAGCACATACGGACCACAGAGGCAGGTTTTTCAACTTTTCTTTTTTTTTTCTTTCTTTCTTTCTTTCTTTCTTTCTTTCTTTCTTTCTTTCTTTCTTTCTTTCTTCTGCTCCAATTTCTCTTTTGTCATTGCATTAATTAGAAATTTAGGTAAATGACATAAGTGCCCCAATTTTTTATATCTGCCAGGAGAACAATTAGGCCATTAGAAGTAACAAATGGTCCGGACTCATGTTGCCTGTTGAAAATTTTCAAGCTACATTATTTCTGACAAGAAAAAAACAAATAATAGTTGTTTTGGCCAATTTTTACCATAAGCAATGTCAGCTTTAGCAGATGCAGCCGAGCCCTGGCTTTCTCTCCATTGTCATGCCTCATTAAAGTGTGCTGACTCTGGTGGGTTCCCAGTCCTTTAGGTAAACACTTATTTACATGAACTGCGACATTTTTCTTTGGTGACAATTTCTAATTGTTTAGGCAACCAAGGGTGATATATTAAACACTCGGAAAAAGGCTTCACCTGTGAAACAAATTACTTTAAATTAACTATCCTTTCAAAAGAAAGGCAAAATTTCAAGATGGACAAATTAGACCCTTCTCAGGCACATATGGTAAGTGTTTCAAACACGTCCCCACTGGTATCCACTCCAGAGAACAATTCTTCATGATGGAGTGGAAGACTTCCTGGCTCATTTGGGGGTCCTTTCCATGCCAGCATTTGCCCGCAATGTGCTCAGAAGGGATCCTGCTAGGGCTGAACGCAGCGCGGCTCCCTGAGCGCTTGTGGCTTCACTAACTCTGGAGCCTTGGCTTTCTGAGCTTAACTCTTTCTGGGGTATCTGTGGGTACGGGGCCGTCCTTGCCACATCTTCCATCATTTGCCACCCTTTGCACGTGATCTCTGGCGACTCAAGCGGCCACTGGGTACCTGTTAGAGTCCATCAGTTAGCCGGGCCCTCGAATCCTGGCAGCTGGGTAGACTGGTCTCCCCAGCCCGGAGTGGGGATGAGGTGGGCTGGGGGGAAATCCAGCAGAACACCTCCCTTCGAGGACGTTCGCGTTGCTCAGGGTGCCGGCAAGGAGCAGTGAGGGCAGCAGGCTGAGAATCAAGGTCAAATTCCTACCGTCCTGGGCTGGAGGGGGTCCTCCCCCAGACTTCATGCCCTTGCCAGGCCTCGGCACTTGCCCTTATTTGGAAATAGTTTTATTTCTGGTGTGATCCGTTCGGATGAGACCATATGGGGTAGAGCGGGCTCCGCACCAACGCGGCCCAGAGAAGGAGGCAGAGGGGGGAGGGATCCACGCGCAGGCCCGGGAATGACCCGGCCTGGCCCGCAGCAGAGGCGCGAGCTGGCTCCCCAGCAGAAGGAAACACCCGTGTCACCCCGCGGGCTCAGGTGGCGCTGGCGCTGCTGTGACACGGCAGGCTTCTGTCGTTTCCCACCCACGTGTGGCACTTGGAGATGGCGGCTCCGGGCCACAAACACACGTCCTTTGAATGGGGGGGGCGAGGCCCAAGGCACCGCAAATGAAATGTCACGATGTAACGTCCTTCCCTTTAGTGTCACTTGAATGCACTTTTATTTTATTTTTTTTTAAGATTTTATTTGTTTATTCATGAAAGAGAGAGACACATAGAGAGAGGCAGAGACACAAGCAGAAGGAGAAGCAGGACCCATGCAGGGAGCCCGACGTGGGACTCGATCCTGTGACCCCAGGGTCACGCCCTGGGCCGGAGGCAGCTGCTCAACCACTGAGCCCCCCAGGCATCCCTGTTCAGCATTTTCTGACATGAGAAGCAGAGAAAGAAGTAGAAATTTTTAAAAAGGTGATGTGGAATCCAACCTCCCCGCCCCCCTCTGCGGTCCCAGTGTCTGCGGCAGGAAGAGGGGTCCCCCCAGCTGAGCCCGGGGGCTCAGCTCTCTTCACAGTGGGGTTTGCTCTATCGACTGCATGAGGGGATCCGGGCTCCTGCACACCAACAGCTGTGGGATCCTGCCAGTGTGCTCTCATGCTTCCAGAACATCGATCAGAGAGCGTACTTGGGTTTGCACCAGGTATTAGGGAGGTAGGAGGGAGTCATCCTGGATCCCAGGCATTTCTCCAAGAGTTTCTGTCCAGATGCATACACAGAATCAAATCATGCTGGAAGAGCCAGTGGGAGGGTTGGATTGTGGCTGCGGAGGGTACTTACAATGGCTTCATGACTAAGGCATAAATACTTTTCCTTCTGGTTTGCTGGAATGAGGTCACCTGTGAAATGCATCCCAGGCTTACCTAAAGCTGCTGCTGGTGGCCCCGAACTGTGGCCCTTGTTGTCCTGCGGCTACTCAGGGTAGAGTCGGCTGCGAGCAGACACCTGGCTCTGCTTCTTCCTGGGTCTTGGTCTCTTCTTCCAGACACTGTCGTATTTCTTGCAGAAAGCTGAGTCCCTTCTCGTATTTGTGTTCCTTGTGTGTTCTTTAATTAATACGCAGTTATCACTTTTAGAACCCTCACATACATTTTTCATCTAAGTATTTTAGGCCAAAATATTTTCCAAAGCCTGTTGAGTGACACCTATGGGGTTTTACATATTCTTAGTGAAATAATAAATTTGTTTCTATATTTTTACAGACATCAATAATTGATTTGTGCTGCTTCTAATGGGAGCATTTTTGGAGAGTTGAAGCTCGCTGTTTATGAAGAGATGAGTCTGGGATATTTTTGATCATCCTGCATGCCTGAGCCACTTTCGGAGTTAAATAGAATTCTTGAGAAATTAGTGTTTTCATTCTTTGTAAGATCTTCATCTGATATTTCTAAGAAAAAAAAAGGAGAAGTGTTTAAAAAAGGCAAGGCACAGTCAGGATTTGGAGTACCCCCTGGAAGGAGTCCATTTTTAGACACACACGTGCTGAAGAGCCAGGCAGGGTTGACTCTGTTTTTGTAACTGAGCTCTTCTACCTCTTGAAAGGTTGCTCATGGAGGCCCCTAATATGAAATTTCTAGGGAGGAAGTGCTGCCCACGAGCACTTTCTAGGGAGCAGTGGGGGGGGGGGGGGCGTCCACATCCAGGGGTCTGGAGGCCCTGCAGTGGAGTGACAGCCCAGCCGTTTGTGGGTAAGAGGTGTCTGGAATGTCTCTGTGAGGCAACACTCCCCATCCCACCCCTGGACCTGCTCCATCCATCAGGCAAATATAGAAACTTTGAACCTCCTCGTGTCGCTGACAGCTGCGCGCACAGCTGATGGGCTTAACCACTGGCTCTGAGTAGCTCATTTGCTTGTGTGTCATTAATGCCCATCCACCTGTGTGCCGCCGCCAGGAGCCTGAGGGGAGGGGGGGAACAGAAGGAGCCAATACTCACCTAGAGGTGGATTTGAGCCTCGGCATGAATTCTTGTCCTCCTTCCAAACCTATTCATTCATATGGTGTTTTTGAGCAATTTCTAGGTCCCAGGGTACACCAAGATGACAGATGTTAGAGGTTGAATTAAAAGATTTCCATCATAACAACCCAAAAATATATGTGGAAATCCTAACCCCCAGTATCTCAGAATGTGACCTTATTAGGGAACAAGGTCACTGCAGATGGAAATAATTGAAACGAGGTGGTACCGGAGGATGGTGGGCCTGTAGTCTAATATGACCAGGGTTGTCAGAAGTTGGCCTATGAAGTCAGAGAGAGAAGGAAGAGTAGGAAGAGGAGGCAAAGGGACCAAGAGACTTGGAGTCGTTGGCCACATGACCTCAACTTCCCTCCCCTTGTCCAGCTTTTCCCTCACTTTGACCCCAGAGGAAGGCAGGTGGTGGGGGCAGGGGAGGAGCTGTCAGAGCAGAGACAAGCCCAGCACCCTTCCTCAAGACTCCCTGCTGGGTGTGAGCTGTGGGAGGTGGGACAGAGGATGTGGAGAGAAAGGAAAGTTGGCTTTTGATCTCACCTGGGCTGACCTTCTTGTTTAATTCAACAGACATAAGCTGTAACAGCACAACATATTAGATTTTAATTAGTGACACATTGAAAATATATAAAGGGAATATTGTTAGACACTCATGAATAACAAAATTACAGTATCAGTGGGGGGATTTAACATACTTTCTTTTAACATCAAATAAAAAAAGCCATATAGGAAATTTCAGTAATATAATTAGTATATAAAACATTAATAATATAGCTAATATATTTAAACTTTGTACTCCATAAAGAATATACACTATTTTTGTTTTTTAATTTAAAATAATTTTTAAAAAGATTTTATTTATTTAATTGACAGAGAGAGAGAGAGCACAAACAGGGGGGGCAGCAGGCAGAGGGAGAGGGAGAAGCAGACTCCCCACTGGGCAAGGAGCCAGATGCGGGGCTCGATCCCAGGGCCCTAAGATCACGACCTGAGCTGAAGGCAGATGCTTAACAGACTGAGCCACCCAGGTGCCCCAAATATGCACTATTTTTCAATATCCATAGAACATTTTAAAAATGTATCCCTTATTTTGAAAGAAAACACCAACATATTCCCCCCAAGGGAATATTTTATTGTGATACAGTTTCTCATGACAATGTAATGAAGCTAGAAAGAAATAATAGTTTAAAAAAGTGTGACAACAAAACAGGAAAATTAAAAAAAAAAAAAACTTTTCCTAGGAATGAAAAAGATAGGTTACTAAAACTAGATGAAGGAGAAACAAATTTCAATTATTGAAATAAATAATACAAGAACAGTAGATAGGAAGCCTCCTGGGATGTGGCCACAGCTGTACCAATATGTAGATTGATAGCTGTTAACGTTTTTATTATTAACAACAGTAAAGACAAACACAAACCATTCTATAAAGAAGACAAAAAAAAAAAAAAAAGCATGAACTTACCCAAGAATAGTAGGAAAAAGGAACTGATAAGGATGAGATCATCTATTACAATATTACAAAAATGTTAAAGAGTATGGCTGAGGAGTAAAATCGAATGTTGATTCTTTGAAAAGAATTTTTAAAAGTTTATTTTATATGATGAAACAAAATTTAAAAATCACCTTCCAAATGCACAAGATTGTGCTGAGGGAGCATTCACGCAAGACGTAGAGATGATAAAAAATATGTCTGAATATTGTTGGTACTCTTGTCAACTCTTGTTGACACAATGAGTTTCTAGGAATATGTATGATTAAAACTGACTCAAAGTATGAGGTGGAACCCTGATTGGGCCATGTCACCACATGAAACAAAAAATCAAACCAAACTGTTTACCCACTACCACCCAAAACTGTAACAACCAAATGTAATGGTTTCAAGGGTGATTTCCACTTCTTTGCCTCTTTCAAGCTACAATTAATTTCTACTCGATCCAAACTATTTCTGAGCATAGGAAAGGAGGAAATCTTTTCAATTCATTTTATAAAAAATAGATTCTTGATATAAATCTTGATAAAGATATAGCAAGAACACTATAAGTCAATTTCCCCTATGTAAAAGTCCTAAATGAAATATTACCAAACTGAAAGGAACAGGATATTAAAAAATAATGATTTACTCTAACACTTGAGCATGTTCCTGTGGAGGGCTCTGTATGCGCAAATCTCACTTAATTCTTGGTGGCTGTTTTTCAAGAAGAGGAAGGCTGGATGGCTGGATGAGGTCAAGTAAGTTGCTCATTATCATATAACCAGGAAGTAGTAAAGATGAGATTCGAGCCTAGATTTTTTTGAGTTCAGAGTCTAAACTTTTGTGAATGATCTACTGTGACTTCATAGTGTTCATTGCACGTAGGCATGAATCATCCCAAAGAAATCTGAATCGATCCCACTTGTAGGATACACGTAAAAATCCATGTGATCATTGTGTTTGATGCAGATAAGTTATTTGATGAAATTGGACATTTCTTCTTGATAATAACAAGGAGAAAGAGGGGACATGTCCTAAGCACAGAAACAATATTTTATAAGATCATAAGCCCTCTGCCTGCTTGGTCTCATTAGAGTCACATCTTTTACAGTTAAGAACAACACAAGATGATCATTATGATTCCTATTTAGTTAGGCTGTTTTGTATGTTTTAGAAAAAGGATACAGAATTACTGGAAAGGAAGAGATAAGATTAGAATGGTTTCCAGTTGGCATAACTATTTGTGAAACATAAAGAAATCAACTAAAAGCACATTAGAATTACCAAGAAAATTTAGCTAATTTTTAGCTAATATTTAACCATGTCCACTAAAACTTAATTTATAGCTAACATGCATAAATTAGCAGATTCTTATTTAACACAAAACAATCAAAAACTGCATAAAACGTATATTCCAGGCAAAAACATCTTATTTACAATAGTAACATAAATACAAAATAAGTCTGAACAAAATTACAAACTGTGCAGGAAAAGTATTAAAAATTATAAAACTTTGCCAAGGGACAGGGAAAAAAAAGACTTAAATGAATATAAAGAATAATGTTCCTGCATGAGAAGATTTAGTAGTGCAGATGTCAACTTTCGCCTAATTCATCCACAAATTCAATGAATATCCAATTCTAGTCCCAGCGGGATTCAGGGTGGAACTTAACAGAATGTTGTTAAAGTTCATCTGGAAAAATAAATGGCTAAGAAGAGCCAAGGAAATTTTGAAAAATAAGAATAATGAGAGAGGACTTGACCTACTAGATATTAAAATACTAGAGTGATTAGAACAATGTGCCTTGTGGTGCAGGATAAATGGATCAATAGCACAGAAAGAAATTTCAGGGAGACACATAAATAATTTAGATATAACCAAGATGACATTTCAGGGTAGTAAGAAAAGAAAGGGTTATTCAGTAAATAGTTTGGGGCAACTAGTTAAGCACTTGGCATAAAGAAAAGTTAGATCTCTACCTTACAATTAGACTTAAAATGAGTGCCAGAAAGATCAATATTTTAAGTTTAGGAATGGATCTATTTCATATTAATACGAGAAAAAAAAATCTATGTAAAAGTTGATTTAATCTTCCTGTAAGCAAAGGCTTTTGTAAATGTGACATCAAACGTAGAAACCAAGAAAGAAAAGTCGATGGCTTTGAAATTATGAAAATATATTTGCAAGTTAAAAAATTAGATTGCAAACAAATTATGAAAAATGTCTGCAACTTATATTACAGTTCAAGTGTTACCATTTTCATTATGTTAAGATTTTTCAAATCACTAAGAAAAATATAAATCAGAAGTCCCCACCATTAGGCATTTACCCTGATACTCACAAAGTGCTCTCTCTGTCTCTTTCTCCACGCACACACACACACATGCACTCACACACTCCTGCACATGCATGCACTTTCATTCCCATCTGGTTAAAATAACAAAACCTAGATAAAGACAATCAAGGAGTCCAGCAGGGACTGGTTGTCTTACACAGTTGGAAAAAAGGATATGGTTTGATCATGGTATGATTATATGGGAAATATCTCTAAACTCTGTCATTATTATATCACTGTGTGTGTGAATGTGTGTGTGGGATGTGTCTGTGCATGTGTGTGTAGAGTTGTGTGTACGGTACTTATGGTAGAAATCAAACATGACTTTCAGGGACAAATTTGAGAAGGACCTGGCATGGGCCATGGGGATAGAAAGGAGGCATATTGTTGGATTTTCTAATCTTGCACAGGCATTTTTTAAAAAGTAATATCAACAGACATTACCAGAGAGAAATTATGAACAAATTTAGTTTCCCTCTTTATGCTTCTCTGTGGTTAGAGAAACTAACAAAAACCAATAATTTTAAGTTAAAAAATAAAATTATAGAAAAAAATATGCAGATTTAAAAGGGTAGTTAAATAAAAGAGAATATAAATGGCCAATCAGCATAAAGTCTCTAAACGTGACGAGTCGTGAAATGCAAATAAAAATGAAATATTCTTTAACTTATAAAATTACATATATAAATGTTTACTTATAAAAATGTTTTAATGATAATATCTGAGGTTGGGAGGATGTAGGAAAATGGGCTAAAGTGAGGTCTATGATATGGCCTGCCTGTTAAAGATTTTCCAGTATTTAAAATTCTACTTTAAGTTTTATGCTATGAAAATAATTATGGATGTTAATAAAGACTTGGCTTCAGAGATTTTTTTTTTTATTGCAGTATCTTTGGTGACAGGAAAACAGAGTGTAATCAGCTGTATATTCACAGTACATTCATACCATGAAATGCTAGGCAACCATTCAAAATTGTTGTGGAAAAAAGTTGTTGTGGAAAAAAGTTGTGGAATACTATTCAGTATAAAATATTTAGGGTAAGGCAATAAAACAGTGTGGAGGGTTTGACCCAAGGTTTAATTTAAAAAGTGTGAATTCTTATGGCAAAAGGTAGGAAAAGAATTCACCAAAATGTTTAAATGGATATTTACAGATTTTGTGACTGTGAGTGATTTTTGACTTTCTTCTATTCACTCATCCTTAAATCTCTGCAATCTGGAGTCTCAAATGAGGTCTAGAGAATGGGGCGCCTCATTCATTCTTTAATGGAGCAAACATCGGTCGGACATCTGCTATGTTCGGGGCACTTCTCCACTCCTGTGGGCCAGGACCTCACAGTCCGGCGAGGAGATACAGCCGGAAGGACCAGTGAGCAGACCAGCACCTCCCGGCTTCTGCAGAAGACCAGCAAAGGGCAGGGGCTTAGCTGGGAAAGAGCAGTCCAAGTACGTCCAGAGTTCCTCTCTAGTATCCTCTAATTCTGTCCTCTGTAACCCTAAGGGCCAGAATCCAATCTGAGCAGACTCTCGCCCCTACGTGCAGTCAGCTCTGGAGGAAAGCACTAGCTTGACCTCGATGTCCCCCTGCTGCTCTCAGCTCTAGAAGCAAGGTGGATGCTAATGCTGGGATAAGCCACCAGCTGAGAGGTCCACGCTCTGACTTGTGCGGCCTCTCCTGGGTCAGGCTGGCAAAGATCAGATACAAGATGAGAGGCAACCCCTGTGAGATTAGTGACGAGATACAGCCATTCTCCACACCGCTGGTAAGAACGTCCTTATTTCCAGATTTCTTGGAAAGGGAGCTAAGGTCTGGCCAGATCTACAGAAAATATTTGGAGAAGAGAGGAGGCTAACCCGGCCGCTTAGCATCAGCCTGGCCGGTGGCAGGTGCTCAGGAGACATCCTTGAATGTGGAGTGAAGGGCTTCCCAACTTGGCCTGGACCTCACGTGCTGGGCCGAGCACCTCCCACCGCAGCCACAGTAAGGGTCACACCCTCCGCAGGGATCCAGCATCCTCAGGACCCCAGACCCTGTCCCTGCAGGGGCTCTCGCTCTCCTCTGTAGTCCTACTTCTCCCCGAAGACCTGCCTCCATATCCATCACCTTTGATGTAAATTGTTCCTTTTTTTCATTCCATTTTATTGTCCGAGTTCTGTTTCCACCCTGGATTACTGCCCACTGTTCTAGATCATTCCTGGGGCCAAGATTATTGTTGTTCCAAGAGTCCAAGTGACTTCTCTTGTCCTGAGTGAGTTTAGGCTTTGTCTTTCTTCGTGCACCTTCTGTGTTTTAGCACAATCACATGGCAAGATGGTGTGTCCTGAAATAGTACACTCTATCTCCAAAAGCATATGTGCGTGCATGCGCACCCCGTACACACAGGTGTTTTAATTACTTCCCATGTCTAAGCATTCATTCGTAAAACAAACATTCAAGGAGAATGAAATTTGTTGCAAGTCTGTGAGGCGACGGCTGCCAAGAAGCAGCAGCCTTGCAGCAGCAGCCCCGGTGTCCGCTGGCTGGAGGGTCCCTTTAGGGCCAAACCAAATGGGACGTCTCGAGGCCTCACCTAGCACTTTGGTGCCTGGTCAGCATGGCTGTCCATTACAAAACTGGTGCATTGGGCTATCTTCATCCCAAGAATCTAGGATCTCAGCCTCATTTTAAGCTCACTGAGTTGCTCCAGGAAAGGCACTTGGGAGATGGAGTGCTCACATCCGGGAGCTGGTCAGCTTTGCCACCTAATATCCTGCTGAGTCATTGAGACCCATTTTAGTTTTTATTTTGTTGTTAATTTCATGCCTTGCGCTAAGTCCATATTGGGTACTTAATCTTATTAAGAAACATCCACAAAATATTTATGACTGGGGAACTTATTTCATAGGTAATTGCATTGCACTTTTTTTTTTTCCTAAAAAAACTTTTATTTTATGCCTTTTTGTGAAATAATTAAAAACATCATTTTCGCTTTGATCTTTTGGGGATTAAAACTATATTTAATCATGCAATGTTTTTTTTATTATTTTTGTTCTTGTGTTATTGCAAATGTACAGTGGTTTTTATCTCCTCTTTGTACTTGCAATAACATATTATTTGACCATGAATCACTTTAATGGATTGAAACATAAGCATGTGAATTGAAAAATAGATACATTAGTCAAATCAATAAATAAATATGAAAATATATTTCTACGATGAAAAACCATCTTGGCTACTGTGTCCTCCAAGTTGGACAGAGAGAGCTGAAATATATGGCCGTAAAATATAGCTTGCCATGTCAACTAGCCAGTGCCTGCAGCCTAAAAGGAATTTTGAGCACTGGGTACGTAGTATTTCATCAACAAAATCATAAAATAAAGACATTAAAATGAAGGGATGATGGAGTGCTGCAGGACGTTTGTCAAATCACCCTTCAGTCTGAGGCTGGAGTAGTTTAGGATTAGACATTGCGTACTTTCCCTATAAATTTGCTTACAAATAGCACGCCTTAACAAGCAGTGTTACCAGGCTGGCCCTGTAGCAAATATATTTCTACCATTGTTGCTAAACAAACTCTACTCGCGCTCTATGGTAGAGCTGGGGTTGAAATAAATAATTCATCTCCAGTCTGAAAAAGTACAACTATTACAATCTTCAGCCAGAGTATTTGTCTTTGCTAATTAATGACTGAACATAGCTCCTTTTAGCTATTCAAAAGCCAGCTACCCATTTTTTTATATACTTCTCCTCGTGTGCTGTCTTTATTGGATGAAATCCCCTACTAGTCATAATCGATGTTCAATCTCTAATTTCATAAGATAATAAAATGGGCTGCAAGGATTATTAGTAGTTACATTGTGTAACTTATCAGTTATTTGTCAGATGAGTGTCGGAATATAATTAACATGCATTATTTTAACGAATACAACTGAGAAATAAGGATTTTAAGTGACTTGCCTTTCTCAGAAACTAGGCACAAAATACAGCAAGGAGATCTGTATTTGCATTTATTTACATATCAGCGTAATGTTTTTTTTTTTCTGTTGCAATAGTATTAGCTAATATCTTTCGACTGCAAATTGCTGCAATTCATTTGATTATTTTTTTACACACGTTAACAAGATCAAGGAGCATTAATTAAACTTCATGGGTCTTCTTGGATTGAGGGGCTTTTATAGAATAGATATGAAATTAGGTACATTACAGATTTAGGGTTGGATGCTGTTCTAAAGGTCCTGCCACCCATGCCATCTCCAGGCATCCCCGCATCAACCATCCCCAAGCTCTGAGGACCGGGACCACCACAAGGGGACAGGGGAGGTTTCCTCCACTTGCACCAAGCACGGCCCCTGGACCCCCTGCCTACCCCCCTGCCCAGGGGTCCGGTGAAACATTGTGTGACACAGCACAGCCACCCCACGGGACCCAACCCTGCAGGATGTGAACATAGTGGTGAAGCCTTTTGGATTTTTATCTTCTCTTTGGTTGAAAGCAGCATTATTTCCTGCTCTTGGCCCATCTCCACTGCCACTGACAGCCAGGCCACTGATGCAAGACCCTACGCTCAGATCTTAATTTATAATTTGTGATTTATCTCCCCTTCTTCCTCAAGGTTTGTGGTGTGATCCTGTCCTAGGAGTTGGACTCTGAAAAGCAGAAGTTGGGAGGCAGAGCTTGCGTGGCATTCCAGGTATGCGGCATGGCCCTCTCTGGGCTGTTTGGGAGGGAGGGATGCCCTCCAAGGAGGAGCTGAGGCTCACGGGCCCTGAGACAGGACTCCAGAGAGAAATCCTGGGGCGAGTGCTTTGAACTGTAGCTGGCATCCTATCGAGCCACATCATCTGACCTCCGGAAGTGTGGCCCTGGGAACCCACCAGAGAATCGTAAGGCTAACTCTCTGTCCTCACCTACACATTTCAGCGATTAGAGCAAGGGTGGAACTCCTGTCAGGAGAGGCGAGGGGCGGTTATCTCCTCCTTCCCATGCCCAAGCCAGCCCTGGACCCCCGAGGCAGGGACCCGCCGAGCGCTCCCTGCCCATCTGGTGACCAGCCCAGGAAAGACAGGCTTTGAGGGGTCGTCTTACTGCCCCAGATTCAACTGTGCCAGTTTCACTGTGCACTTTTTATGAAATATTTTATTCAGGGCAACTGATGTGACACTGAGTTGGCTTTTCTTTTTCTCCACCCCACCCCCCGACCCTTTGTCTTTCTTCCCTGTATTTTCTGGTTTATTCTCCGTCCAGTTGGTTTTGGTTATAATGTAGCCCACCCACATGCAGGTTGCAGAGATGGGTGAGTAAAAGTCAGAAACAATTCAGGGTAATTGTGGTGAGAGCTTTGTAGAACATCTGCATATGCCGGGGACACATTTGTGGAATATTCTAGCATATGATTTTGGAATCCATCGTTCACATTTCTTGTTCTTTTCACTTGATTGTGTGTGTGTGTGTGTGTGTGTGTGTGTATGGGGGGGCAAATACACAGAAACTCATCTGAATAAAAATTATTTTTGAGTCACAGATATGTTAGCACTATTTAAATGCCAAGTGGGGAATACTGTAT
The DNA here is from genome assembly GCF_011100685.1 of Canis lupus familiaris. Taxonomy (NCBI): domain Eukaryota; kingdom Metazoa; phylum Chordata; class Mammalia; order Carnivora; family Canidae; genus Canis; species Canis lupus. Next base: position 38,230,270 of record NC_049249.1, on the reverse strand, counting down.
GCACATAAACATTTCAAATAATGCCAGTAAAAATTATAGCGACTCATTGTATAGACCACCCTGTGCCAGCAAGCTTCGGCTGATTTTGAGCACAGACCTATTTCTGGATCAACATCATGCTTTATTTAATGCATCGACCTCAACATACTGTTGTCATTAAAGTTGCTAATAAATGGGGTTTAATTTTTAATGCAGTAAATTGTTTATTGTACTGATGCTGTGTTCTTCTTTGAGGAGATCGTAGGGCCATTTCTTATACAAAGCACCTTCCATTTTCAGAAAAGCCAGACTTATAGCTTCAGCTGTATTTCTTGTGTCTGTGTCCTCATTCCCTGAGTGTGAAAACTTTATTGCTCATTATCTACTGGGCTGTGATGAAGTGACAGATGATTTATTGGGAGCCAAAAACTGTGTTTCAACGGCGAACATTTTTATCCTTTGTACTGCAGCCCCGCCAGCCTTCTCCAACAGCCGAGGCAACAAATAAAGAAAACTCACTGCTGGAGAGCCACACTCGCCCACATTTCAGATCCCACTCTGGTCCTAATTTGATTCAATTCCCCTTTGTTGCTTAAAAATTCAATTTGTTTAATTGAGCTGTTTGACAGTAAAATCTGAATTCCATGCATTTTAACCATTCCTATTAAATTTCTCTCTGTATAGTACTTTTATTAATGTGCTTTACAGGCAAAGGCGTAATTTAAATTTGGTGACCTCACAAGCTTATAAAAAGATCTGAATTCCTGTGTTTTTTCCCCCCCAAACCTAAATTAAAATGAATAAATGCAAACCAGTGGTACAGTTGTGATTTCTTTACCGAGTTTAATGAGTCAGGGAAAGGAAGACGCCGGGGCTTGGGGGTATGAAGTGTGAAAGTGTGTATGTACGTGTTTTATGTGTGTATTTTCATATTTTAATAGATGACATAATATTGTGGCAGGAGTGAAAGTCTAAATGACCTGCCTTTAACAGTTAAAAAAGCAAGTCTCTCTCTTCCGTTAAAATGGTAGGTGAGGCATTGTATAATGGATTATACATTGTCTGCTTTTTACAGGGTTGCACGTTTATTGACATTTAAATAGCTGAACATTTTTTTCCTTTAGGATTAATAAGATACCTAGAAACCAACATCAGATTTTTAAGGTTTACTAAACTTTAATCTGTAAAATTTAATAGCAATATCCGAGTCGTTATGTGTATGTAGAACGCCGTGTGACTTTACAAACACTTTTAAGCAATGAATTATGTTACAAGAATGGGTTGGCTGTGTATCATTATGTCCAGGTAAATGCCAGAATGATGACATAATTGGTAGTTGGGAGTAAAATACAACCCCTGTAAAATGTTACTAAGGTAAATGTGGAAGGATTGTAATTCATTATACAGAAACATGACTTCTAGGTATTTATCATTTTATGAAATATAGACTAACTTGATCTCGCCAGGCATTGTTTCCTCCTGCCTTTGTTACTTTATGCAGCCGCGCGACCGACGTCCTGTTTCCAAACCGCTAATTCCTTTTCATTCGATCCTTTTCCAGGGCACCCCAGTGGATTTTAAGGCTCTTTTCATGCACTAGAGACTAAGTATTCTATAAATGCTAAATCCTAAAAACTGGCCTTAATAAGAATGATAGTCCACCGATTTCAGACAATGATAAATTTATGGCTTTGGATTAAAGGTCAGATGGCGATTTCAGACATTAAAGCAGCCCCATTTCATAATACCCGGCACCTTCAGGAAAGACATTTTTGCACACCGGTGCCTGTTAGCTCCCGCTGAAGACAGAGAGTAATAGTTTGGAAGTCGGGGAGCCCATTTCCTACCTGGGCGGCGCGCTGGCTCCTAGCCCTAGGCGGCTGTTTAACTTTTAACCCGCTTGTTCACACAGCGAGCGTGCAGAAACGTGCAGTGTAGCGCACGACGGAGCAGGCCTGGCAACATTTGTTTTATGCCGTTGGCCGGAAGACACATTACTCACCTTTCCAGACATTTTCTGCTGTCCCAAAGTAAGAAGTCATTTTCTCCAAATGGCCACTCTGGCTTTCAATTTGTCCGGTTTCAGGCATCTGAACCCCGAGAAGGGGTCCGCCACGAAGGGGCCTTTCGAAAAAGGCTTTTGTTGGGCTATCCTCTGGGCCGGTGGGGTTTTGTGATATTTCCTCAAGCCCCTACCCTGGGTGCCAGCCGCTCTCCTGTCCTGGGAAAGATGAACCGCCTTGTGACTGTGAGGCCTCTCTCCCCTCCAGGGCCCAGCCGGGGCCTAAGATGAATTAGCCTGCCCCCCACTTGGTGCTTCCTGCGAGCTCTTAGCCCTGGCGACGCGACGGTTAGCAGGGGTGGCATGGAAGACATCTGATGTGACAGCTGTGTGGCACATGGCAAGCCCCTGGCCCACTGCTTAATTAATGGTACCAGAGAATAGATAATGAAATCGTCTAGAATTAGCCCTGTTTCCACTAATGGGGTCCCTCATTCCAAGCTTGGGGTAACCACCCTATGGAGACAATTAAGGCCGTGGGGAAAGAGGCAGAGGAGGCGCTCCGTGGGATCCCAGTCCAGGGAGGCTCCTCCAGGTGGGTGGGTGAATGCTTCAAGCCCGTGTCCTGCCTGGAGGCCTTCTGCGACCCACCGGAGCAGCAGAAAAGCATCCGCTCGTCTAAACGTGTTCACTTCTGCGTACTTTGCGTGTATTTCACTAATTTATTTCCCTTTCTCAAATGTTTCCCAGAAGGCTGCCATCCCAGTCCGCATAGTGGCAAAGGATGGGATGTGATAGGTAAGATTATCTCCGTGGATGTTCCTGAGTTGACAAAGAAACTTCCTTCCCACTCTATCCAGAATCTGGGTAATGAGAAAATGAGGTCCTCACTTTTTCTAGAAGAGGACCATGCTCTTTGGTTGAAAGAAGACTAGTGAACGGATCTCCTAAACGGATCTCCTATTCTATTTAATAGAATATGCTACTTACAGGGGAAGAGACGTCTCCTTCACTCTAGCAAACCATACCAGGTACCATCCAAGACGGAGGAGCTGTCGTCTATGTCGGTTTTTATCTAAACAATACGCCTCTGAGAGTCTCATGTGAAGGCAAAGGAGATGCAAGAAATAACGATGAGGATAATATAGAAGAGTGAGAGAGATTTGCAAGATATTTCCTAAAGCTCCTTGTAGCTCTTCCCCTCAAAATCTTTTTGGACCAAAAATCAAAACAGAGAATGCTAAGAGTCAGCAGGTGGGAGACTAGATTTTGTGTGAGAGGTAGATGTTCAACTCTGGAGAAGAGAGACATGATTTTCTGGACCCTCTTGCCACGCACCACCAAAGGGAAAGGAGAGAGGAAATGAGGCTGGACTGCAGATTTTTAGCATCCCCGAGGCAGCACAACCCTCTGGAGACTGCACTGAGTCTGTATTTGTTTCTGTGATCCTCCAAAGCATTGTTTATCTTCCATGGTCCCCTTCTCCCCATATCGACTCCAGAAGTGAGCTTAGGGGCAAAGTTGTGTCTGACTTTTGTTAACTCCCATGACACTAGCTCAGTGCTCTTCACAAAGTGAAGCGCCCTGGCTTTTGCTTCAGCTAACTCAAAGGTCTACATGAAGGTACAGTGGTAAAAATCAATCAATCAATCAATCAATCAATCAATCAAAAACAAAAACAAAACAAAAATCCCAGAAAACAAACAAAAAACCCCGAGTCACTTGGCAAAGCTAGCATCAGAATTTAACATGATTCCTTGATTCCATTTATTAGGACAAGATACAGTGTGAGTCACCCCAATAATTAGCCAGTATTAGCTGGCTGAGCGACTGTGCCCTCGTTGGTGGGTACTGAGCTGCAGGGCATGGAGGAAGCATGGTTGGTAACTACTGGAGGGCGACGTGGGAGGTGAGCCTTAAACAGTGGTGGGAAATATTTGACCAAAGAGTCGGGCTGAGAGACATTCCAGTGTGAGAGGTTGAGAGCACAGCCTGGGGAACCAGTGGGACCAAGGTTCAAGGTCTATAAAACTAGACCTGGCTGTGTATCCTAACGGCCTTCCAGAGTTTTCTTCTTCTGAGAAATGAGACTCAAAGGCAAGGCCTCCTTCAAGAGGGCATCATGAGGGTTGATGGCATAGTGGAGTGTGTTCCTCAGCTTTACTTGGAGATGCCTAGCTCGTGGAGGGGTCACCGATCATTGCCACTTGCTACTGAGCCAAGAGAAGTTTTTGTTTTGCAGAAAACTGGATGCGTCCTGAACACAACAAGGAAAGTGACTTAGGCGTGTTAAAAGCTGGGACCCAAACCTAGAGAGCAGATTCTCTCTCCTCTTCATTGTTCACTGTAAATGATTTTGTTGTCTTGTAAAGTTGAGAAACCTGTTTTAGAAGAACTAAAGTAATGACCATATTAGCGTGCATCCTGCCACCTCCTCCCCCACCCAGTTTTTAAAAATTATTTCTTTAGTGTTCACATTTACTGAATTCATGTCCTTATACATACTTTTACATGCTACTTGATTCATCACCTTCAAAAATAACCTCTTTGTTCCCCCGATGTAAACGAAGAGAAGGATCGTGAACTTACACTAACCCTCAGCCACTTTTCCTCCTCACCACTGGCTGTGGAGACGTGTTTACACCAGGAGAGCTGTCACGTGTGTGCCGTGTTTCTCGTCATGATCCTCGCAGCTGCCACTGGAGGTCAACACTCCAGTCAGTGGGTGTACGCTCATTGCCAATCCCCGCCAAGTGTCTCTCCGTCCACTCTGATGGGCTGAGGTGCCCTCCAGTTGTTTCTACTAGAAGGGTTTATCGACACCGTATCTCTTGAATTCTTGACTGTTTCTGTTAATACTTGCATTACAGTTTGGTCAGGTGCAAGCTTCTTGGGGTAATGCTTTCTTCCCCTGAGAATTTTGTGAGTGAATGGTTCTTGGAGTGGACCCCGCCTTCTCCTGGGTCCCCAAAGGCTGCATGTCCTCTGGGAGGATCAATGTCTTCACTAGATGTGGCTCAGTATTGATCATTGTACATCATTTTTCTTGGCCCACTTTGTACGCCTTCAATCTGTGGGTTCAAGTTACATTTTATTGATGAAAAGTTTCCTTAAATTATATCTCAAAGTTGTTTTTTTTTTTTCTTCTTTGTTCCAGTTTTTCTGTTTTCAACTCCAAGGGTACTATGCGTGTGTTCTGTATCTTACCTATACGTTACTTACAGCTCCTTCATCCATCTTCACTTCTATTTCATTGGCTTAGTTCCTCTCCTGTGATGTCAACAGTAGGTCTTCCTGGGGTGCTCCTGTCAACATGCTCTTCATTTCTGTGATGATGTTACCTTTTCTCCCACTTCTTTTTTTTTTTTTAATTTTTTATTGGAGTTCGATTTGCCAACATATAGTATAACACCCAGTGCTCATCCCATCAAGTGCCCCCCTCGGTGCCCGTCACCAGTCACCCCCACCCCCGCCCACCTCCCCTTCCACTACCCCTTTCTTGTTTCCCAGAGTTAGGGATCCCTTGCGATTTGTCTCCCTCTCTGATATTTCCCACTCATTTTCTCTACTTTCCCCTATAATCCCTTTCACTATTTTTTATATTCCCTGTATGAGTGAAACCATATGATGATTGTCCTTCTTCAATTGACTTACTTCACTCAACATCACACCCTCCAGTTCCATCCACGTCAAAACAAATGGTGGGTGTTTGTCGTTTCTAATGGCTGAGGAATATTCCATTGTATACATAGACCACAGCTTCTTGATCCATTCATCTTTCGATGGACACCGAGGCTCCTTCCACAGTGTGGCTATTGTGGACATTGCTGCTAGAAACATTGGTTTCTCCTACTGCTTGTTGTCTTATTTCTTCTGCTATTTATGCTCTCCATATTTTCTGAACTCCTGTAGCTCTTCTCTGAGATTTTGTATTAAATAAGTAATTATTTCATTAAGTCTTAAAAAATTCATGGGGCTTGTTTGGCAAGAGTTTTCATCTGCTCCATGGAAACCTCTTTTCTAGTGAGTGTTCTTTATTTACCACTTATTTTCCTGTCCATTTCCTCCCTTTCCAGTAGTATTTTAAATATATTCTGCACTTATTCATTTCTTTAAAAAAATTATTACTCAACCTGAAATGAGATGAATTATTCATGAATCAGGCTTTCAAAGGAATCTCATGTTGGCAAGGGCCAGGCCAGTGTTCTTGATTATTAGGGAAGTTCTGAAGCAACATGTCACGTTAGCATTTGCCCTTCCCCAGCCAGAGAGGTCAAACGTAGGACCAGGTCTCAGTGAGTCTCTCCCCCTCTGCCTCTCCAACAACTTTTTGCAACTACATCACGCATATCTGTTTCCTCTTTCAGCCACAGTTCTCTTGTTTTCTCCATGGTGCCAAACACAATCTGGGAAAGGGAGATTCTCTACCCCTGGTATATAATCAGTTTTTTTGGTTCCAAATCAGGCATCTTAGACTTTGCCCCTCTTTGGTACGTTGCCTACTATAAAGAATTGTGATCTCCTTGAGCTCTGCAGACCCAGCCAAGGTGTCCCCTCCTGTGGTTTTCCTGCAGCCCTGCTCTGCCTCCCACTGTGGTTGGGGATCCGTCACATGTGGTGGTGTGTGGTTACAGGTGACTGCTGCTCTTCACAGAAAGAGAGTCTGTGATGCTTTATTTCTCATTCTTGTCATTTCAGGGGTTATTTCTCAGTGAGTAGGGAAGCTGTTTATCTTAACCCTAATCATTCAAACCTGGTACACAGCAACAACTGAATTTAGGTTCCTAGGTAATGGATGAGAAGTTAAAAAGCTAGCTTGTGTGACTTGGCAAATGACTAATAGATTTATAAACTTTTCAAACTTTATGATTTTTATTAGTTTAATCTTTATGTGGTTTAGGAAAACACTGCTGGAAGTATGCTCCATTTCATCATATGAGTTCACTGCTTCATTTACTCATTCAACAAACACTTGAGCATGTGCTCAACCAGGCACTACTTTAGGTGCTGGTGATGAATGGAGCAAAAGAGACAAAATTCTACCATCTTGAGCTTACTTTTAGTTGAGGAGACAGATGTAATCAAATAAACAAATATGTATGTACTATAATATGTCAGGTAGTAATGAATGCTAACAACTAAACAAAGAAGCAAACATAGTGTGAAAGAACTTTTATTTTGGATTTTCTGCCTAGAAGGGTTAACCCTGAGATGAAGGTGGAGGAGAGGTGTGTCAAATTCAAGAGGCAAGCTAGGAAAAAGGTGTCTGGGGCAGTGGGAACAGCGCATACAAAGACTGGGAGCTGAGAGTGTGATTGATAAGTGTGCGGGTTAATTTTTTGTGTCAACTCAGCTAGGTCACAATACTCAGACACTTGGTCAAACACCAGGCATGCTTTCAATGAGATTAACATTTAAGTTAGTAGATGTTGAGTAAAGTAGACTACTCTCTACCATGTAGGTGGGCCCCATCCAATCAGTTGAAGGCCTTCAGAGAAAAAGCCTTCATTCCCTCTAGGAAAAAGGAATTCCGTATCTGGACTTGAGTTGAAACACAGCCATTTCCCGAGTCCTCAGCCTGGTGGCCTACCCTAGAGATTTTGGACTTGCCAACCTCTATAATCATGTGACCCAATTCCCTAAAATAAATCTATGTAAAAAAATAAATAAATAAAATAAAATAAATCTATGTATGTATACATGCCCTATGGTTCTGTTTCTCTGGAGAACCCTGACTGATACGGAAGGCTTGAGGATCATCAAGGATGTTGATGTGGGAGGAGGGCACCAAATGAGAGAGCAAAAAGGTGAGATCACCTAGGGCCCAATCATGGGGCCTTTTCAGGCCAGGGTCAGAGCCCAGGGCATTCTCTTGTGTGAGGGGAAGCAGAGACACGCTAGATTGTTTGCAAACTAGCTTCTGTATTGCCCTCTCTTCATTCATGCCTTTGGGTAGTCCCTCTCATACTGCCTGGAGGTTGGCCATGTGACTAGATTTGGCCAAAGAGACAGTAGAACAGAGTGCTTGGGTATGGGGCTTATCTTGGCTTGCTGCCCTTTGGCACCCTAAGACTGGCTGGTGAAGAAGCCCTAGTCAGCCTACCGGATGCCAAGTGACCCATGGGACAGAGGAGAACTGTGCTGACTCAGGCTCCTGTCCCTAGACCACAAGCCTGACAATTTCCATTCAGCTTCAGCTGAGCCACAGCTGTGCACAGAGATTTGCCAAGTTGTCCCTGACTACAGGGGTGACCCACAGGATCTTGAGTAATGAGAGACGCTGGACAAGTACCATGTTTGGGGTGGCTTATTACATCGGCAAGGCTGATTCACAGCAATCCAGGTGACAGATGGTAGTGTGGACCATGGTGAGGGAGGTTGAGAAGGGACCCAATTTTGCATATATTTTGAATGCAGAGCCAACGAGATTTGCTGATGAGTGGGAGAGAAAGAGATGAGTCAGATGACATCAAAGATCTTGGCTTAGGGAGCTCTGTGGCTTGCTGTCAGACAAAATAAAATTTTCATTTCGGCCAAAGAAGTTGTAGAAACTCTGGCTTATACAGAGCTAAATAGCTTCTCTTAGTGAGAGAGTTCTCCTGGCATCTGACATGGTGAGGTGGGTCGTCCATCTCCAGGAAGGAGGAGAATGCACAGGGTTCCTCCAATGCCATTCCTCCCAGGAAAGCCCAGGGAGCACGTCTGGGATGAACTGCTGGACAGACATTGGAGGTGGTGCTGGTGTCCACTCTCATTTACTGGAGCTGGTCATGGGTCAGGCATACATACTATCTCATTTAACCTTCCAACAGGTGCCCAACTGGAAGTGTGGTTCTGGGAGGTGAGATACCATCTTCAGGCTCCGTGGCTGCTAAGTGTCAGGGCCTTACTTTCAAGCCTGTCTGATGCCTCAGTGCCAATCTTCCACTGTCTACATTTCCCCTCACCAAGAAAGAACTGGGGTCCACTGTGCTTCTATGGATGTGGTCGATGGGGATGATGGACATGTCAGAGATGGGAGCTTGTGGAAGATATTGAGAAAAGTGAATTCTTCCTAAGGCTGGGAAGACTGGGAGAAACACATAGGAGGGTATGAGTGGGTTCTCTCTATAGAGGGGCAGGAGCAACAGGGAGGGGTAGTTGGGGCAAGAGCTTCTCCCAGGGTTCTCAGCCGGGGTAGGGCCCAGGAAGGACTCTCATAGAAGGGAAGGAGAAGGGGTGAGGGTCCTGTGCTCATCGCCTCAAGACGCCTGCTGCAGCTGCCACTTCCATGCTCAAAACTCCAAGGCTCCTCATTGTCCCAACCACCAAATCTATATTCTTTATGATGATGTCCAGGGCCCTGGCTTCTTTCTCCAGCTTGTTTGGAGCTCTCATTCTGGCTCTCCCCTCCCACCACAAGGACATCTCAGTTCCCGTAGGTCTCTTCCAGCCCTTACTCTACATCCCCTTTCTGATTATTGTTATTTTGCATATGCCAGATACCCTTGTGACCTACCTGGGGAAACGGCATTAAAGTCCAAATTAAAAGTTACTGTCTCTAAAAGTTCCTAGGATATTGAGATCAGATTTAATCACTTCCTTATTTGGGCTTCTTTATAGTCAGATGTGTTGCTTTCCGGTGTTGACTTCTGCTTCTGCTCAATAGGTTAGAAACATTGTGTTATGGGAGACGGTGTGCAAGCTTTAGAACTGGACTGAGGGAAGCCTGTGTGGCTCAGTGGTTTAGCATCGCCTTCAGCCCAGGGCGTGATCCTGGAGACCAGGGATGGAGTCCCACGTCGGGCTCCCTGCATGGAGCCTGCTTCTCTTTCTGCCTGTGTCTATGCCTCTCTCTCTCTCTTTCCGTGTCTCTCATGAATAAATAAATTTTAAAAAAATATTTAAAAAAAAGAACTGGACTGATCTGAGCTTCCGTTCAGGTGCCATTGCATGCCAGCCGTGTCACTTGCAGACTAGTTCATGTCACTGAGCCTCAGCTTCCTCGTTGATCAAAGAGGGTTAGTAACACCTGCAGAATAGCAGCTCACCTGTCCCCTGTGGTTCATGGTAAGGTCAGTAGGGGCAAGAGATGGCTTGGTCATCCCAGGAGCCGCGGCATCTAGTACACTGCCTGGCATACGATGGGCTCTAGGCAAACACTTGGTGAGTGAATGAATGAATGGACCATAAGATTACTGTAAGCAGGGTAACAGGTGATTGACACAAGGTGCTTGACCCATGGCAGGCTCTCACTCTGTGGTTGCTATTATTACTCACTTGAACACAGCTATTGCTCCAACTCGTGGGTGCTTTTGGAAGCTAGAAATTAAGTTTTGTTGTGTTCTCAGCTAGACCCTTCCACATAGTGACTGCCTCAAGCCATTGAATATAATTTCATGATCATTGCAGCTGGAAACAAACTTCAGGCAGAAAACAAAACAGATGAGCTCTCTTCTCTTTTGGAGCTTATGGCTATCCATGTCCATATTGTACTATCGCAAGCCCAGTGGCCATTTCATGTATATATTTTATTATGGAATAAAGATAGACTAATAGCATATATTTATTGAGCATTTACTATGTGGTAGGCCACATTATTTTATTTCTGATTTATTTTCTTTTATGCTTGCAACAACCCTATAAGGAAGATGCTATTACTATTCTTTTTTTTTTTAAGATTTTATTCATTTATTTAGAGAAAGAAAGAGGTTGCAAATAGGGGAAGGGATTGAGGGAGAGGGAGAGAGAGAATCTCAAGTACACTCCATGCTGAAGTGTGGAGCCTGACACAGGGCTGGATCTCACGCCCCTGAGATCATGACCTGAGCTGATACCAACAGTCTGACACTTAACTGACGAGCCACCGAGGGGCCCCTGCTATTACTATTCTTGCTAAATGAACAGGAAAGCAAAGCTCATCTAATTTTCTCAAGGCCGTACAGCTGGAGAGGGAGGTGCTGCAATGCACACCCAGGGGTAGGGATGGCAGGAGGCCAACAGGATGCATCTATCCCTTTGCAGCAGGCAGAACTGTGGCAGGCTGGACAGCTACTGGGATAAGTCTTAAAATAGATCTGTCCTGGGAGTATATGCAAAGAAGTCCATAAGAAAAAAGGGTGCTACATTTGGGTGACAGGTGGGTAAGATGGAAAGAACCCAGGCTTTGGAGTCTGACATGCCTGGCTTTCTTCATTTTTTGCATTTTTGACCTAGAGCAAGTTGCTTCTGCTAGATTCACTCGTCTTACTTCAAGTATGGAGACAGTATTACGTACCGAACTGGATGGCAGTCATGGTAAAATGTGTTTTGAATGCGGTCATGATGACAGTTTTCAATCCAGGTAGGACGTTAACAAAAGCTGGTTCTATGCTTTCCAACGGGTCACCCCACGGCCTCCCACAGTGGAACCTCTTGGCCCCTGGGAGGTAGTTTGGGCAAGATGCACTGCCAGGTGCCCAGCTGGACTCCCACCCTCCTTGATGGAGCTCATGTTCACTCCCTGAGGGCTTTGTTAGATGCTAGAAATGCAGAAGAGTATAAATGCTTGGCTTTGGGGTGACGGCTCCATCTAGCCCTGTGGGGGACTCTACATAACATTTGGCCTGCTTCTGCCTTGTGGGCTCCCCTCCAGTCTCCTCTCCCCAATTTTTGGGCTGCTTGTTCCCATGGAGTGGACCCAGCTCTGTCTGGCTGAGGGACCTGCTTCTCTTCAAGGAAGATCTTGCAGGAAGTTCTCCTGGTTGACCCAATGTTTGCTGCTGCTTTTAGTTCTCCAGAAAAATGGATCTCAGAAGCTGTTTGCAAATATGTAGCAACCAAAGTACCAGTTAAATGCAAATCGTTGTCTCCTACATCCCTAAATTCTCAATCAGTAGGTCTGGAGTGAGGGCACCGGCATCTGGGCTTTCAATGAGCAGATGGTCTGAGCACTACTCTTTGTGAAATACCTGCTTGAGAAATGAGTGGCCAGCTTGTCCTCATTTGCCTGGGACTTTTCCAACTTAGCACCCCTTGGTCCTGACAAACCCAGACAATGGTCACCCTAGACATATGTAAATTCCATCTCTTTGGGCCTCCTGAGGACTATCTATCTTGGTTTGGAAGTAGGGCTCTGAGTTTCAGTCCCTGCCTGCCTGATTTTCCTCGAATCACCTGTCCTCAAGCTACCAGAGGCCAAGATCAACGCACTCTGGAGAACACACAGTGATGGATGGCTGGACCCCACTTCTCCTTGCTGACTGGGAGACACTGCAGCGGCTCTGTCCTCTCTAGCCTCCTGCCTGCCAGGCTGCTCACAGTCCCATCACCAGCAGGTGTGTCCAGCCTCCCAGCACCTGCCCCACCATGGGCATGCTGATGTCCTGTGCTGGTTCCTCCAGGCTCACCTGCCCTCGGCCACATGGGAAAGCACGGCAGCATGACCTTTCCTGCAGAGAACAGGAGATAAGCTGCCACAGGAGCCCTGGTTTTCCATTTTGAGCTATTGCTGAGCCTGTAATATCTCTTCACTCATTTGAGGAGTCACTGCTCTGCCAGTATCTAATTCATTACTCATTAAAGCAGTTTGAAATAAGGCACAGTGTGTACTAAAAGGTGCTATATAAAGCCAAATTAAATATATTTTAGTACAAGTTCACTCAGCCAGGTGCTCCCAAGAAAACCTGATAATTAGGACTCTAACTTGGTACGATGGTGTAATCTAGCCTAGAAAAGATGCTTATTATAGCCATGCCATTCATACAGGCATTTACGAAAATGCTTCAATTACATGGAAATATTTTAGGAGTGTATAAGTTGGCTTGAAAAATCGATTTGAATTGAAGGCAGGCATTTGGCATCTCAACCTCTGCCTCGACATCAACTGCTGGGTAGAGTTTCTTTTTCTTTTCATATTCTTTCTTCTTCCCTTCTTCTCTCCTTCACTCTTTCGTAAAGTCAGTTTGGCTTTTTATAATTTCAGGCCCCAAAATTGGTGTTTCTGCCTTTGGGTTCCCCTAAATTAGAAACAAAGGGCTTCCTCGTGTAGAGTCATTGTATCTGTCTGAATGGGTGCGGTAACCAAAGACCGGGTTGTTAACGACAGATACTGTCCTCCCAGAGCTGGAGGCTGGGGGTCCTGGTCTCCCCAGGTGCAGCGTGGTCGGGATCTGGGGATGGCCCCCTCCCTGCCTTCCGGCTGCATCCTGCCATGGTGGGGAGAGATGCTAGCGAGCTCTCTGAGAGCCCACTCTCATGATCTTGTCTACGACTGATCACCTCCCAAAGGCTGCAGCTCCTCGAACCATCGCACAGGGGTTAGAACTTCAACATAGGAATTTGGGGCCCTGGGGGACACAAGCATTCAGTCTATGACAGTCATGTTTTAAAAAGTATTTATCAACATGTTCTAACTTGCTTGGGGTAAGTAATTAATAGGACATACAAAGTAAATTATTTGCCATATGACTACAGAAAAACCAAAGGCAAAAAACATTCACTCAAGGGGCACTTGGGGGGCTCAATCCAGTAAGCGTCTGACTCAGGTCACAACCTTGGGTTTGTGAGATGAGATCAAGCCCCATGTTGGGCATGGAGCCTGTTTAAGATTCTCTCTCTCCCTCACTCTTCCTTCCCTCCCCTCCCCCCAAAATCCCATTCATTCAAAATACCCAGGGCTCCTTGTCCCATGGATATACTGAGGTGGGGATTACTGGGAGCTGCCCCAGTGAGCAATTTTGCCAGAGGCCCTCACATTTTCTAAGGACCAAGGAGACCCTATCAAGTTGAGTACCAGGTGCTCCCTAAATGTGGCCAGTGCCACTGCTGCTGGACTGGAGGCCACCGCCTGGGGGGCGAGTCCCATGGCGGGCAGAGATCAAGGGGGCCTAACCAAGGAGCCCTCGCTTGCTCCCTGCCCCATGATGTCTTTCCGCGTTGTCTAGTATAACTGACAATTCTGATGTCTGCAGTCATCCCCATGTTGGGCAGTATAGGTGGGCCCCCTTAAGACATCCTACTTTACTTACAAAATTTCTGAAACGTCATCACAAAAATGTAAAATTTCCTTCACAAAATTTTTCACTCTGGGGAGCCTTTTAAGAATTTCCCTATTGAGACATGTGATTTGCTCTGATTAGTTAGGGAACAAGGAACCCATGAGGCAGTGTAGACAAAATGACCACATTTGAAAGTGATTTCCTGCCACCCGGCCAATGGAGGCACAGGCTCCTTCCATGGGGCCCACAAAGGGGTCACCGACCTCCAGCTCCAGTTCCTCAGGCCCACCTCACTTTCCTTCCTGTGTCTCCCTAACTCTTCTGGCCCATCACAGGCATCCAGTTCACCAGCTACTGTGGCATTTGTGCATCATCTGTGTGACTATGTTTCTCCAAATCAATGGTGGGTCCCTCAAAAGCAGCATTCACGCTGTGGCAGGCTCTGAAGCTATAGTATGGCTGGGAGGGGCTCATAGTCTAGTGAGAAATAAAGAAAAGCTAAACGGGGATTGTGGGAGAGCGCGGTTGGTCTAGAGCACAGATGCACGGGTGCAAGAGGGCATGGAGAACGGGAGGCCACAATCACTCCTTTGTTTGGCAGCTAACTGGTTGTCACTGGCTGGGCACACAAGAGGTTTAGCCAAGCCATGTGGCTCCATCTAACGAGTGGCTGGCCCCGGTGGTCAAGGCTTCCAGTACATTCAGTACAAATGGCGCCCGGCCTCCTGCCCAGTCTGCCATATTGAAGCTGAATGTGCCCCAGCCTGTCCTGCTGTGAGGATGCGCTCAAGGCAATGGCAGTGTTTCATGGTCCTCATTCGGCTGGACAGATTCCTCCTTCCCTCACAGAGACACGGGCATGAGGACAGTGCAGAAAAGCCAAGACAAACTCAATCTTGGTCGCCAGATAAGTAGAAAATGAAAAGTTCAAGAAATATGGGCTGGTGCGGTCTTAGGAGCCATGGAACCATGATGAGACTATTGCTACTTTAGGACTGGTTCAAAGGGTGCCTTCCTACGATAATCAGACCTGCACACGTGTTGGTTCCTACTGGGTGTACCCGGGGAAGGAAGGTGTTTCCTGCCACGTGGCAGACGGATGCCACATCCAGAGATCACCCTTCTCCATGAGGATGCGCCGATGCGGCTCCCCCTCTGTACATATTGTCCAAGAGGCATTTGGGCACCTGGTAAAGGTAATGGCCTCTGCAAACCCAGGGATGTCCATGACCAAAGAATCAGGGTTGGGGCGTGCAGCAGGACCCTGTGGCACTGTCAGCCTGTGTCAGGCCCCTTCCCGGGACAATATACTGTCCTCTACAACCGACCTGATGTGTCCGCAGTCGCTGCTTATTATACCCGAGAGGAGTTTCCCTGCTCCAGACCTATGTCCCTCTGGTAGATTAGAAAATTCATAGAAACTGGTCATTATAGGAACATGTTTTAAAAATTAATCGACGGTGGCGGTTCACTGAGAACTTTGTGTCCAGGTGTCAGGCACGAACCTGTCTAAATTGAAATACCTCGGCTAGACGTTGCTCCAAATGGCTCAGTACCTGCGAGCTGAGGTCAGACGGACCCACAACTGTATTTCCACAGAGTTTTGATTTTTTTTTTCTTGTGTATGTTTAGGAACACAGTCTCCTTAAATTGTGGTGGCAGGTAGCCAGAGGAAAGAGAGGTGTTAATGAGACTCTGTCTAAATGGAAGCGGTGCACGACTGACAGGTTTTCCTACTGCAGTTGGCACTGGATCGAAAAGGCAGGTGGTGGCACGAAGCTGACCGATCATCTTAGATAGGGATGAAAGAGCAGTGACAGGGCGTGGATTCGAGGGCTGCTGGGATCCACACGAGCGGGGAGGCGGGGAGCGGCTTCAGGGCTGGGGTGGTGGGGGGAGATCCCAGCTCTTTGACACCCGAGGCTCTCAGTGAGGAGCACACCCAGCGATGGGATTCCAGGAGGGGCACAGCGTAGGAGTAGCTTAGAGGTAGCACGTGTGTGAGAGTGTGTGTGTGTGTGTGTACAGGGGGGAGTGGAAAGAGGAGCTCAGGCTCCTCCCAAGAGCTTCTGTGTCTTTAAGGAAGGATGCCTGCAGGATGCAGTGATGACTGTCACTCTCTTTACAGATGTCACTTTATTCCTTTGAATCTAGGCAGTGAGATGGCCTTTGGATATTTAGGGGCTGGCTCCCCATTGTTAGCTTATTCAGATTCTTTCCTGGAACTCTCTTCTTTTTTTTTTTTTTTTTTTTTCCTGTTTATTTCTCTGTTTCAATTGCACATTTTTTTTTTCAGACAACCAGCAAGAAAAGCCCAAAGATATCTCAATCTTGTCACTTTCGGCTGGGGGTGGGGGGTTCTGTGGATAAGCTGGATGCGGAAGGAGTTTGAGTCATTTGGTCGATGGAGACTTTGGGGACCCTCCTTCCTATTCTGTTCTTCCAGCCACTGTGAACAGATTTCGTTTTCCCCGGGGACACCAGAGTTCAGCTCCGGCTGGTCCTACTGACCACCAAAAAGTGGGGGAGACAGGGTGAAGTGACATACATTTACACCTCATGGCTGCAAAAATAAAATATTACTTCGTAGTACCTTGGGGTATAGGCGGTCAGAGTGGAGAGACGGTGAGATTTCTGTATTTTCAATGGAAATGCAAGAACTTTGTCCCAGGGACATACACGAGGATGAAGAGGGGCCCTAGGAGCACAAAAATGCAGGAGCTCATGGATAACGGAACCTCCTTAGCGCAGATGATGTGAAAATTGAAATTTCTATATTACCAATAGGTTTTTAACATTCAGGAGATGAGAGCAAAAGGGTTTTTCCCTTTTTTTTTTTCCCTTTTTTTTTTTCCCTATTTCCCTTAATAGATGTTAATAAACATCTATTACTGTTACCAGGTGACATAAAGTCACCTTTCAGATTTCCCTGCAGCACAAAATAGAAAACAATAGGACGCGGCCAGCATGGGGCAGAAATGCCTGGTGCCACATGCCTCCTGCCGTGTTTACCTGGGAAGCATGGGATTTCCGTGCGATTTGCCTCGTGGTTTTTGTCCTAGCCCATAGATCAAGTTGAGCTTACGGAAGATTGATCAATTTCAGTTAATGTTAAAAATTAGTTCAAGATCATTTTGGAGAAAAATTGTCCTTTTCTGCTACTTCCTAGTAATGACCTGAAAAATGAGCAGCAATCTTTCTCTCTCGCTTATGCTACTTGGCTTTGCAAGAAATTCCCCTAATGGGTTAGATTTAGCATTGTCACCCTTGAAATTAAATGCTGGTGTTTAAAACTTCGTTTTTATAAGAAGAATTTGACATTAATAATTTTTATACCTTTGATTAAATAACTAAAAATACATTATTATTGGGTTAATAATTACCCTAGATATGTTCAGATTTTTGACCATTTCCCTGCATTATTATGGCACAGAAGCAAAATTTCACTCATATATTTGACTTAAATGGCAGTCTTCAGGGATTTGAATCAGAAATTATAAGTTCTAGTGCAATTTACATGTTAAGTTCTGTAACCCCGTGATAGTTCAACCATTTGTTAAAAAAAACAGTAGGTGGCCTATGGTCTGATTTTCAATGAATAATTTTCTTTTACATCCAGCACAAGGTCCAGCTGAATGTTTCATTACATTAAAATTTCACCAAGCGACATAAACCTTGTAATTAAAAAAGCGTTAACGTTTTCTAGAGTGCTGAGATAATTTTTGAAAACATTGATATATTCCTTCAAGAGGTGGCTGGGCTAGACCTACAGACATTTTGTCACATCGCATCCTTAGACATGTCTCCACTTAAATTATTTAAGCCGTGGTGTTTTTATTTCTTCTCCTTTCCTGAAGAGGAACCTTGAGGAATTCGATGGAAATGAGGAATTACGTGATTACTGAGCACCTGACTTCTAGAACAAAATCCAAAATCATTTAAATACGGTTTCATGTTTCTGTATTGCGACCAACTTCCTTTGGCTGTTTTTTTTTTTTATTATTTCAAAATAGCTCGTGATTTATTCTTGTTGCCTTGTTCATCTCACGTTTATTTAATTAGCAGTGCTCCTCTGGCATGTCTTAATAAAGAGTGGAAAACAGCGTTATCATAGCAGTTACCTGTCTCCTGCAAGAAGCCCCAGAATTACCCATGCCATCTGAGATCCCAAAATACCCATCTTGCCCACGGGCACCCGTAGGGTCTGCAATGTACTGACATTATTCTTAGACACAGTGCCTGGGACTTCTAGGAATGGTGTCCCAGCAACGACCAATCAGTATCCACCTATGATCCAGCGCCACCGTATACATTTGGGTAGGGACTACTACTTCTGGGAAACATTGAAAAAAAATGCATTACCTTCTGTGTTCAAAGCAGAGGGGAATGAAAGAGACAGCCAGCCGAGAATGCCAGCTAGCCATTCACAAGTGCAGAGAGCTCCTGGGAACGTTTGAAAGTATTGTGCAGGCTCAGAGACACTGCCTGTCAGAGGGAATGGCCCTTCTTTGTGGGCCTGAAAAACATCCTGAGTCCCCATCTTTGGGAAACAAGAGGGTATTTCTTGGTGAGGAGAAATCTAGACCTTTTGTGTTCTTGTAGCATTCTTCGGATGTTGTTGGCTTTCTTGCTTTGCATTTGCATGTGTGTGTGCGTGTGTGTACATGCGCAGAGTGAGAAGGAGTTTTCTTTTTTTTGCTTAACACAATCTGAATTGTTAGTACATGTGGCCTGGGGCTTTTAAAAAGAAAAAAAATGGATGTATACATTTAAATCTATAGATGAAAACTCATAGAGACCTGCGACACTCGTTCTGCAGGGTTGTGATGCCCCGACGAGACTCCATTTCTCTAGCATATGACTGAACCCTCAGTGTAAATCTGTTCCCGTCAGCTTCTCTGTGTCTCTTTACTATGTACTGTCCCCTGATTACCACTAAAATGCCACCAAACTGGGCTGTGAGTTCAACGAGAACAAATTTGTAAGAACAAATTAGAAAGTCATGATTTCCATCCCCATAGAAACAGAATAAGCCACATTGTTTATTAATCACCAGGTAGATGGATGGAGGATGGATGAGAGCTACGCTGGGTGGGGTCTGTGACTTTCTCTTTTACCAGAAAGTAAAAGAGCAAAAGCAGTATCATGTACCAAGTGACAAGGGGGAAAAAAAAAGAAAGAAAAAGTAAAAAAAAAAAAAAGGGTCAAATCTGGTGCATTCCTTCTTGGCTGCAGAGAAGCTCCTTTTAGACTTCCCTTTTATTTCTTTGAGATGTTTGGTGATGAATCAAACATGATTCTTTTTTGAAAAAGAATCTTTTCTGAAAAACTTTCTTTTTCTTATTGGGCTTTACCGATCAGGGGGAAAAAACATTAACTATCAATATACAGCAGATGGTTCATATGATTTTTTAAAATTTTATTTTGAAATGGAAAGTCTCAAGAACATGGGCCTTGTGGTAATGCCTCAAAGATAAAAGTTTTCTTTTGTGTGTTTTTAAACGTTAAGGATGAATGAAGGGAGACCTCTTTGTATGGTTTGAATCTAAAGTATCAGAGTAAAGTGTCAAAGCTCACAAGAGGTGAAGAGAAGTGCCCCAAAGTCTCGGAACACAGACATGACCTGAGCCAGGCCATGAGGACGCTTATTGACATTTGGACACAAAAGTCCCAGGAAGATGCGTTGCATTGATTTCCTTCCACTGAGTTAGGACCCCACACGAATTGTGATTTCATAGGAACTCTCTTAAGTAGACAGTAGCACCGAAATACCATGTTCTGTAAAGATCCTGTTGCTCGAAACTAGTAATCTTTCACAATGGAGTTGGGTAAATGGTCTCAGGAACTTCATGTAAACTTGTCACTTTCAGGTTTGAGCCTTTCCTATTATGTCTATTATTTTATCAATTTTTAAAATTTGTTTATTTATTTTTTTTACAACTGGCAGTCTTCCTGTTTGAGAACTGTTTTTTTTTTTTCCCTGTCTTTTTTTTTTTTTTTATGTCTTTTGGGTGGATTCAGTCTCCTTGAGGGAAATACTACAGACTTCAGTCCCAGGAAGGGAAATGAGGAGAGTGTGCTGTTACCTGAATACATGCCAATGGGTCCTGAGTAACCAGCACCCTTGGTTTTCAAGAGTGTGTCATATACACCATCGATCTGGGGGCTTTTCCAGTGGTAATTGGTTCTGTCCCTTAAGGAGTCTTTATATGTGTGGTGGGGAGAAGCTTGGACCATTTGACAAAATGCAGATATGGTAAAAATTTCCCAAACATTATCAAGAGACTGTCTGCTGCACAAAAACACTGATATAAGGTCAGTCCCCACAAGATTTTTAGCCCATTTTCTGTTGGAGCCTTTCAGGCAGTTTGTAGGTCCAGGCAACTGTGGGCTCTTCTTATGCAGAGTTGTCATCCTGACAAACAACAGCTCCTGCCCAGAGAGAGGAAAGACCTGTGAAAGAGGACAAAATATTAATTTTAACACTACAGAATTCGCTGGCTGGGGAATATTTTTGTGAAATCGTTCTTGACTAGTTACTTTGTGATTTTTAAAAGCTTGTCGGTCAATAAGAAGCAATGAAAGACAAAAATACTCTAGAATCTTATGTTTATATTTAAAGTAGACTCAATTTAGGACTTTTTTTGGGGGGGAGGGTCAGGGCAGGGGCAGAGGGTGAATCCTTAAGCAGGCTCCCCCATGGGTGCAGAGCCTGAGGTGGGACTCAACCCCATAACTCTGAGATCATGACCTGAGCTGAAATCAAGAGTCGGACTGAGCCACCCAGGAGCCCCTCAACTTAGGACTTTTTTTAGGGTGTTTCTGGTGAGAATTTTCCTTTACCGCTGAAAAATTTACTCTCTTCCATATTTTCTATTTTTCTGCCACTGACACTTTTCCTCCCCACCATATAAAATTGAACAGAGCTAAGCACTGACACACGAATGACACCTCACAGAGACTTCTCAGCAGTCTGTTAAATTTGGGAAAAACCTCAAAAAAATGCTTACATCTTGTCTGATCTCTTTTCCTAATCCAGAATATTCAGAGTATCCAGCTCTAAGAGTAAAAAATAACCCACGACCAGCACACACACCGGAGAGACTTCTCCCATGAGTTGCCATGCAAAGTATTCAAAGCCCATATAGCTTCCAGGGAAAGGACAAAAACACAATCCAAAGTAAAAAAAAAAAAAAAAAAAAAAGGCAAATTAATTTAAAACTCTACTGGCACCTATACTAGACTATCTATTCTCTCTGTTTCATCTACATTTACACAGAATGTGAGCAGAACCCTGGGGGCTCAGCCAAGTTCTGTTAAGTGGTGGCTGAGAGGGAGAAACAACCCCGAGAAACCCTAAACCCCTGAATAAATTGTGAGGGAGACCCTCTGCAGGCCCAGCCCAGGCGGCGAGCCCCCGCGCCCAGAGATCTCTGTGCTCAGGTTGGCTGAACCGTCTCTGACAGAAACGCTTCCTTAGTTATTTGTACATCTTTCCCGGGAAAGGAAGGAAAAAACCCTCTGGAGCAAGAGAGGCTTATCTCGCTGTGTTTTGAAACAGTTTTGGTCATGTAGTCTTCTCGAAGACCATGTCCCCCTCCCAACCCCTATGCAATTTTCCCCGAGGCTAACAATTTTATATCCAAGGTAAATCTAGCTAAAATTAAGAAACAGAACATACAGCTGCCCTTACTCCTGGCCCACAGATGTTACCAAAATCTGATTAAAAAGCCCTTAATCTCCTGCTGCACCTTTTCATTAGTGGGATAATCTTTTTTTTTTTTTTTTTTCCCAAATATCTTGCAGAAGGGGGAAAAGGAGCCAGAGAAGAAGAGGTTTTGATCATCAGGATCGCTGCAAATGTGCACGGATCCTAGTGGGGAAAATGAGGAGTGAGGTAATCCATGTGCTGAAATATTTTTGCTTCTTTTTCTAGAAAATGTGCAATTTGGTCAGGCAGAAAAAATTGAACAGAGCCTTCCAAGCAATAAATCACTGGATTGCTGGTGACATTCATACAATGCGGATATAGTGTTAACTGTACGAGTCAGACAGCCTCTCCTGCACCCAGCCTGTCCCTAGGAGGTGACCTTGTGACGGTGCGGTAATCAATCATTCTGGCGTAGGACACACTGTTTTTGTTTAATATTACACTATTGGAATATATAGTAAACAAAGTGTAAAGGAAATTTGGAGAGCAAGCACTATATAAGGAAGGCTGTAATATGTGCGCTGCCTGCGGAGAATCACCTACTCCCTGCAGCCTGTGAACAGCTAGTTTACCAACTTCACGGCCTCAGACACCGAGCACATCTGCATCTGCAAGCTGCCGGCGCTGGTGCGGGGCCCCGAGCACCCACCCGTACTTAAAACGTGAAGGGAAATGAGACTGGAAGCTGGAGAGGCCGGAGACACCGGGCCCCCGACGGGGATGGGTTTCCAAGGCTCACCTCCTCGTCTCCCCGTCGCTGTGTTTCCTCCCACACTTCCTCTCAGGATTTTTCTGAGCAAGTCCTGGGGAAGAATGGAATTCGATTTCAGAAACACAGACTCAGGCGTGCATCTCGATGAGCCCACATCTCCTAGAATATTCTGGAAGGGACGCGAACCCGGAACTGTGTCCCGTGGTTGGCGCTCAGTCCAGACCGGCTCCTCCAAGCCTCTCGCCCTGTGTTAGGAGGATCTATTGTCTTTAAAGTGAGTTACATGCACATAAAGCAGGAACACAGAAGTGGGAACACGGGGCCTTATTAACCGGCTGGCTTGTTATTTTCAGCGTGGGCCACTTTGGGGCCAGGCTAGTCCGCAGCGTGCACTGCGCCTGATGAGACCCAACTTTATGGAGGAGATTTTCAAAGAGCGATAGGTCTAAATAAATTAAGCATGGAAAGCTAAAGGGCCCTCCGTTTTTCCCGAGCCATCCAGCATTTCCTCAAGGCGCCAGCCCTTTCGGACAGGATGCTGCAAAGCGTATTTTGATTCTATTTGTTCCGAGCACACCGAGCACACCTTCCTTAAAAAGTCGTGGAATTGGATTTGTTTGGGATGTAACATCATCAGTGGGGATTCGGAGCCTAAGTTAGGGGGAGAATTGGACTCTAAACACACATAAGTGGAGACTTTTCACAGCCCACTGAAGTGGCACATTTTAGTTCACATCATATCCAAACATTTTCTCCCGAACACACTAGAGTTTTCCCTGTTTTTCATGGAAAATCAGCAAGTCAGAAACAGTCAGTTGATTTTTACAATGTGAGTTCTGGGGCCTCTAAATGAGCGTGATAATCATACAATCCAAAGGAAAACAATGGTGGGGTATTTAAAATCAATGTCGTGAAATGTATTCAGAAAGATCGACAGGCACACATTTCCCACGTGGGCGCGGAGCTCATTTCAGTGACTGGGAATGAGGTTTCAGGTGACACATCCAAATTTCTCTTGGAGCGCTCCCTGAGTAGCGCTGCTCTCAGCAAGGGACACGGGGGTCAGCGAGGCCCTTCTCGCCCCAGACTCGGGATGGTAGGAGATTCTCAGCGAGACGCTGGGTCTGATGGAAACCTCCAGATGGTTGGACAATGCCTAGAAAAGTCGAGAAAGGGAGAGAAGTCAGAGACCACACGTGTCCGTGTGAAAGACCTCGTCGATTGCACAAGATTGAGTTGGTGAGGTCAACGTAGGTCCGTATAGCCTGACCTAACGGCAGGTCAGTTAGGACTGTGTGTGTGTGTGTGTGTGTGTGTGTAGAAAGCCTTGATCTAAGCAGAAGGAAACCCCACGTCTATTATTTATATTAAGCCTCCTTAGGGCAGCACACAACACAGTTGCCTTCGGGAGGGAAGGATGAAGAGACATGGCAACAGCTAAAACCGTGTCTTATTTGGGACCAGCATCACCTCTGGGAAGCCAGCCCAGAGACTGGGGAACAGAAGGGCCATGTGGGAGAGGCAGTGACACAGGGTCACACTCACACCCCGCACACGACTCATCCCCCGCGGCCGACTCTACCTTGAGTTGAGTTGCTATAGCTCGGCCCCTGGCGCCTTGCTGCAGGCTGCACCCAGCAGTACCCCCAGGGACGGGAGGAGGTGGAGCCTGCTCAGTTGGGCCCAGGTAGGTCCAGGAGGCAGGTGGGACACAGACCACCCCTCCGTTTTCCTCTTTTGAGATAATCCAGGAGCCCCGGTAACAAGGCCGTGTCTGGCTTTGTTCATTCGACACATTAAACACAAATTGGTGGCCAGTAAACATATGCTCTTCCAAACTGTCTTTGAAGAAAGAAATGGTAGCACGAAATGTTATAAACTTTTAAGCAGTAAAACCTCTTGAAAAGCCCTATTACTTGGAATCAGCAGTATTTATCTCTTTTTCTTGTGGAAATGCATGTTGTTGTGTGCTCTGTATTCGCAGCAGGGAGATTTTTATCGCCTCTCTGACTAATCCAGCTCCATTATGAGTTATGTGGTTATTTTAAATATGTTCTCCTTCCTGCCCTCAGCACTTTTTTTTTTTCTCTTGCTGTTGCTAAGCCTTCCTGGGGCAGAAGTTGTTCTAGGTATCAGGCCTCGCTATACTCTATGATTCTATTCTTTAGGAGATGCTACGGTTCCCCTCAGCAGGGGTGAATTGAGAGCAAGTGGTCTTAATATGCAGCAAGAAATCTACAGGCAACCGAATCCAATTTGCATAGCTTTAGCTGTGCTAAAATTCTAGTCTCCAAAGGATAAATGCAAAAAAAAAAAAAATGTGGTCTATCTTTGTGTGTTTAATTATCTGACTTTTAACTAGCTAAGTTACAATTGCTACAATGAGCATTGGAAAATATTTTGGGCAAAAGCTGTGAGCATTTTTTCAAATTGCTGATAAGAAAACTATTTGAGCAAATAAAAATGGAAAAAAAAATAAGACCATACACACTCATTTCCTGGGATGGTTAAAATGAGAGGTGACATAAATTATTAGCATCTTGTGACTCCGTTTAATTCAGCAACTTTCCCAGAAGTCACATACTTAATGTGAATATAAGTTTATGCAGTTTTTAGAAGCAAAAACTTAAAGTATGAGACAACATCCTCTTCTCAGGAAAGATGATCACGTTTGTTCTATAGTTAAACCTGTACAATATCCATTTGAAGGGCTGATCTATATTTAAAAAGGAAAATCAAAATACAAGCTTCATTATGTAGCCTGGAAATTCTGTGCAAACAATAAACATGGAGTGTCTATAAAAAATGTATTGTTTTTGACCCTCAGGGGTGAAACGAGTGTTATTCTTCAAATTCACTTTTTCCTTTGAAAGTGTGGGGGGACTGAGCTCATGTACGATATGATTTCAGAAGCAATTTATTGATTTAAAATAATAGTAACACGTCCTTTAGAATCTTACCTCTGAAGACCTCGGGCAATGAAATATTCCAAGCAAAATATCAAGAAGAGAAATTTTACTCAGCGCAATTTGCATGTGAATTTGTGTCCAGGTTCATGCTTGGGGGTGTGCATCCTAAAGCATCTCTCACAATCGTTCGTTCCAGGAAAACAATTCAGACCTGGGTCGGCGATGTTCCCAAGAATGCCACGCGGATGAAGGACTTCCCAGAATGGGGACACACCGTTAGGCTCGGGGACCTGGCACGGCACAGGGGGGCAAATGTTGTGAGGCTTTCCTCCTTTGTCCCCTCCAGCCCAGCTGCCCAGCCGCCTTCGAAAGACGCAGACCCACCTGCCGGTGTTGGCTCTGTTTTACCCAAGGTGTGACCGGCCTTACCAGGGCCCCGCGTGTTCTCCATTGCTTCTCCTAATGTCAAAGGCATTCCTTTGGCGTGAAATAAATCAACGGGGACAGCAGAGGAGGCTGCGGGCCGGGCGCCTTGGGATGGGCTCGCAGGGCCGTGGGGGCGCCGGGTGCCCCTTTGCACAATCGCATCACGCACCTACACGGCAAAGCTCCACGTCTGTGGGGAATGTTCATTTTCGCTCCAGTCCCGGCACCGGCTCCCACCTCCTGGAACAGTAATGGGTGTCAGGTAGTCTGGACCAGACAGGATTGAGCCATCAGCCCCCCTGCTGCGTGTTAATTTATTGCCTCAGACATTTTCATATCGGATTCATTCTCACCCACCGCACTGCGGCTGCACGAAGCGCCCGGTCCCTGCCAGGCCGGGCGGCCCGGGGTGCGGGCACCTGGCACCCGCAAATGGCTTTCTTCCCAGCTCGGCCAGGTAGGGGCCCGGCCCGAGGACGCGCGCAGGCACTAGGCGTGGGGGTGACACGCGCGAGCGGGCTCCCCGTAAACAGGGAAGGAAACTGCAAGGCTGCCAGGGCTCCCGGTGTTAGCCGACTCCAGGAAATGGTGTTACTTCCTCGAGAAAACCCAGGGGCCCAGCTGCTCGGAATTTACATCAAAAATACCCTCTCCCTCGTTTTGTTTAGCGGATGCTGGAGAACCTGCTGGAAAGGTGTTGGTTTCTGTTTGTAAATGGATGCACCTGCACCGGGGCTCCCCTCTCTCCAGCCCGGCCCCAGGCGCCGCTGCAGCGGGAGTCTGGCCCAAGGGCTGGGGACTGCGAGCTGGGTTTTGTCCCCTTCCCCTCCAAAATTCTCGGGGCTCGTTCCACCCCCCCTCCAAAAAAAAATGACTTAATTCAGACGCTCAAAGAGGACAGGAGAGGAAGGGATGTTTGCAAACGCGAGAGAGGCAGTGGAACCCCCTGGCTCATCCCGGGAAGCATCAGGCAGCCGTTCGTGTCGTGATGACCGTAATGGGCACGTCCCGCCTGTCAGCCTGCGTTTGCACACATCTTCCCAGGACGAGAGCAAGTTTCTGATGGAAGCAGCTGGCGAGGCCCCTGGGCGCGGGGGGAGAGGCCCCTGTCGTGCCCCTGCAGGGGGAGGGCCGGGCGGGCGCTCGCTGGGGCACCTTGGCTCCGCCAGTGCCCCTCCACCTCCACTGCTGCACGATCCTCCCCGCTCACCTGGGAGATCCGGCTTGAAAGTCGAGCTTGGTTTTACACCCGGGCTCCTGTTGAAGAAGCTGACAGATAACTGGAGCAAATTTTTACTCGTTTTCCTTCAATGAACAAACACAAACCCTTGTCTTTCAGGTGCAGTGATGGACCTTGCGAGGCCGGTGAGTGTTTGGGCCTTCCTCCTGGCCGACTGGCTTTAAAAATCAGGCCACAGACTTTTGTGAGCACGACACTCCTTCCTCGCAGAGCCACACGGCAGGGACACAGACCCGGCACGGTGTAACCGGGATCCGAAAAAAGAAAAAGAACACGGAACACCAATTTTGGGTGCTGTATTAAATTGCTAGATGCTAAAAACATTAAAATGCTACATGCGGAGAGCAGTCGTGTAAGTGGCATCTATGACAAGTTAGGTCTCCATAAAGCAAGTTCTCAAAAAGCATCCAATCATTAACGAATGACATGCGGTTTACAGAAGGGCGCGTGCCCTTCAGGTGAGTCTGCAGGGATGGGTCTTGCCAGGGCGCATATGGAAGTCCTCTGTTCAACTTTAGGAACACGGCAGACTGGAGGGATTTTTTTTTTTTTTAACATTTATCAATTGGATTTATGATTCCTGTGTCATCCGTCCTGTTTCTGACATTAGGAAATGTTCAATATTCAATGGCTCTTTTAAAACTACACAGTAAAATGTTTTAGTCTCCTCTCTTTCTGAAATGCTGGTAAATGGCTAATTTAATCCTAGTAAAACTCCTAGGCCATGGCTAATTTAATCTCCGAGTCAGACAACTGGAATTGTGAGTTTCCTCTGCTAATTCTATGGTACCATTTTGATGTCTTAAATGATTAACGGTCTATCGTGTGATGAGACCCCCTTGCCCGTGTGGCCCTGTGAGTGCCCTGGCTTTTTTGGTAGAAACATGCAATCTTTGCCTTGGGAGCTGCGGTTTGGACGAGGCCACATTTCGTGGACATGGGGCGCCTTCCCCAGGAAGACTCTGCTGGGCTCCCACGTGACCATGAGTATGACAAAGCCTGTGGAGGGACAGAAAGACCAAGAACACATGGGTCATCCATGAGTATCTGAGAGCTAGTCTTTTTTTTTTTTTTTTTAAGGCAACTCATATTTTAAAGAGTTAAAAAAAAATCTTTAATTTTCTTTTCCTGTTCAAGAAATTGTCCATAATAATCTTTTATGTTACAGCCGGAATAAAAGAATTAAAAATAGCTCACCTCTGGTTTTCACAGCCTGAGAGCCCTCACTTTTCAAAATGTAATAATCAGCATTCGCAAAAAAAAAAAAAAAAAAAAAAAGGAAGGAAAGAAAAAAGAAAGAAAGAAAAGACGACTGTGTTTATTTTGGGCCATTTTTAAGGCAAACGGGTCCTGTGGCTTGGGAGGGAGGAGAAAGAGCTGATATTTGTGCGCGTGGAAATCCATCTTTCTCCTCGCTCTCTCCTTCACTCTGGCTAATTAACAGCACGCCTGTTAGCTGGCTATATTTTATCCGCGACTTAGGGGCTTGCTGCGGTTTTCTGGGAGGGTGGCTGCTGATTGAGCCAAACGTCTGTGTGTCTGGTTACAAGGCAGCGCTCGGCACAGTGGGGACAGCCTGTTGTACCTCGTGCGTCGACTGTGAGTTGGCCCTGGATGTTTCATTTCATATATCATTCGCAACTTGCAGCGCTGTTTCCTGAAGTCAAATAACCCTCTCCTTCTCTCCCATTATCACAAATCATTTTGTAATCCAACCCCCCAAGTTGCATTAGGACACGGGCAGAGCAATAGAAGGCACAGTGTGGCGGCGCGACGGGGACGCCCGGCTCTGGAGTCAGAGCAGTGTTCCAGCTCCCTATCCGGCCCAGGCGTCGCCGCCACAGGCTACCTAGACGGGGGTGTCTTTTTAATTTTTCATTTCAGCATGATGGAGAAGGGCAAGGGGGGAGCGAGGGAGCTCAGTGGGCTCACCCCTCACCCCCCCCACTCTCTGCCGTGGGAACCCACCGTCAACGGGGCTCTGCACCTGCGGGGTCTCCATCCCAGCGGCGGAGGTCAAGTGGTGCAAAGGCCAGCTGGGGGCCACCACCAGTTCAACGCACCCCTCCCACAGTGGCTGCTGCAGCCAGGAATGGGTCCTGGGCACGTTGTCACCTCCCCAACCAGCACCCCAGACGTGGCTGCAGGTCCCAGGAGAGGCCTTGTCGCGGGACCTGCGATGCCAGTCCCTGTCTCCATCTTGGGGGCTTTGGGGAGCTACCTGCTTGCGCAGGGGCCGGAGGCTCAGGCAAGGTTCACTTCTCTGTTTCTCTATTTGTTTTTGATTCTTTGAACATCGCCTTTCTGAAGATGTATTGGAAGAAAGGCATAGCAGAGTAGGAAGAGTGAGTCTTACCCAGCCCCCCATCAAATACTTTATTCACACAATCATCATTTAATTCATGAAGTCTCGGGCACTCCCACATGGGGGGAGATCCATGGTGTTTGAGGAGCTTGCGTGTACTGCGTCATACCAACCCAGGTTAACCAAGTACGATATACATTCATACAGAGGCCCCAGTTTATTTGCAAAAAAAAAAAAAAAAAAAAAAAAACAAAAAGAAAGAAAAATAGATTAACTATTATTTGAAACCAACTTGCCCTCCCACTTGTGGCACCAATTGCTTATAGAGTCTGGCAGAGGGGGCTGTTGCTCCCCTTTAAAATCACAGCGGTGGTGATTTCGATGGGCCGGACCCCAGCGGTGCCTGGTTCAAGTGGCCTGGGGGCCCGATTCATGAGATGGCAAACCTCTGGCCTTGTGTCTCCTGAACCTTCTTCCTGAGATTAAGATCATGCACCCATTTGTCCTCCAGAACACGGAGTGGCCTTCCCTGGGTGAGATGCCAGGTACAGTCAGAGGCTGTCTGCATAATCTATGTCGTTAGTCACCCCAGGAAACCTTCACCCCTATTTCCTGAGGTATCACACGGAGGAGGAGAAAATGGACTCCTTGGGGGAATCATTTGACCCTAAATATGACACTGCCGTAGGCACAGCAAGCCCACCTCACTGCTGCCTTTTCCTGGTGGGGAGAAACAGAGGCACAAAGAAGTGATGTGTCACTCAAGAGCCATGGAAAACAAGGCACACTGTGGGAAGTTGTTGGAGTATAGGCTTCAGCTTTTTCTTCTTCCTTCTACCTTTTTTTTTTTTTTTTTTTGTTTCTGACATTGTGGTATACTGTCTTTATTTGGACCAAAAAAAACCACATTTATTTATATACTGACATTTTCAAAGAATGTCAGTACAATTTACCTTGAGCTCTAGTCAAAATGATCACTGTAGGTGAATACAGAATGTTTTCAGTAATGGCTCCTCCCCTCACTTTTTTTTTTAATGAATATTTTACTTTTTTGGCGTAGTCTTAGATTCATAGCAAAATTGAAGGGAAATCACAGAGAGTTCCCATATACCTTCTTCCCCTGCATGTGCAGAGCTTCCCCCACCATGACTTTGCCACACTTGAGGGGTTCGTTTGTTACAACTAATGAACCCACATTGACATGTCATCATCACCCACAGCCCATCGTTAACCGCAGGGCTTACTCTTGGTGTTGTCCATTCCCTGGACTTGGGCAAACATGTAATGTCAGGATGCACCACAGCTCATTTATCCATGGGCCACCTAAAGGACATCTCCACTGTCTCTGAGTTTTGGTAATTATGGATAAACTGCTATAAACATCATGTGCAGGTTCATATGTTCCACAGTTTTTGACTTCTTTGGATAAATACCAAAGAATAAATCATGTTGGGTTGTGTGTTCCAGATTTTCTTGGTTGAGGGGAAATGAACTGTGGTCGGCTAAATAATGACACCCCCACCCCCAATTATGTCTCAATCCTCGGGACCTGCAAATGTTACCTTATGTGGCAAAAGGGAGTTCACAGATGTGATTAAGGTAAGGATCTCAAGATGGGGAGATTGTCCTGGATTCTCTAGATGGACCTACTGTAGTCACAAGGGTTCATTGAAGAGGAGAGCAGGAGGGTCTGTGTTAGTAGGAGGAAGGATGACAACAGAAGCAAGAGGTTGGGGTGCTTCAAGGGAGGTGTGCTAGCCAAGGAACGCAGGCACCTCTAGAAGCTGGAAAAGGCATAAGACAGATCCTCCAGGAGGACTCCAGAAGGGGTGCAGTCTTGCTTAGACTGGATTTTAGACTTCTGGCCAGGGATCTGGAATAACTTTGTTCCCCCTAGTTATAGGCGATAGTTAGTGGTGCTTTGTTATAGCATCAACAGAAAGCTAATACCCTAGCAAAGGATGAGTCCCTCTTGGGACTCTGAGTTGTTTGTCTTCACTGGAGCTCCAGCGGTTCTTGATCGGCCCTTGTCTAACAACTCTCTTTCGACTCTAGGAAAACTCATGTGGTGTGTCAGGAAGATGGAGAGCAGATTCTGGCCTCGGAGGAAGGCACAAGCCAATGCAAATCATTTTTAAGGTTCAAAAGAGCTGGTTTTTCGGTCTCGATGTTTTAAAAAAAATGTGTGTGCTTTTGTACTCACTGATTGGTTGCCCATTTAGTATTTCTGGCTGGGCAAAAACCCAGGAAGGTCTCATGAGAAAGGCTGAGCACATGAGATTGTCCAACTAACGATATTTGGATAAATTCTGGGTAAGAAACCAAGTTTTTAGATGCTCTTCCAACCCAAACGTGGGAGCTGTGTGAAATTTACACATCATTCCTTAGTGGTCTGCGGGATCAGCAGGAGTTGTGAAATGGGAACCAGGAGAGGCTGGAGAGCAACCCCAATCATGACCCTGGAGCAGGGGAAATTGCTTAAAACCCCATCGTAACTATATCCTGCCCCTTGGATGCAAAGGGGGTGCCTTGCAAAGAGAAGAGCCCTGAGTTGCTGGAGTGTGTGCCCCAGAACAGCAGTGCATGTGGTTTTCAGCCAAGTTCTGCCCTCATTGAGTGTGTGAGTCATGGGGCAAGGGGACCATGTTGTCCCAAGTACAATCTACTCACAGGAGCCCTGCCCTGCACAGCCCCAGGTAAACACCATGGGAGGTCACTAAGTTTCCTATAAAATTCTAAGCCCTTCCCCATTTTTGAATAATCTACTTCCTGATTTCTAGGCTTCCTGCCACTTGCTAAATGAAATTTCACATGAGAGTTTCAACCAAAGGTGTCTGGGAAAGCCATTGAAATTGTATGAAGTTCACACATTTCTGACAAACATATTCTCTTTACTTAACTCCCTTTCAAACTTTCTGGGATTAAGTTCTTTATTCTGCTGAATGGGATGAAGCACTTTGAGGATCCTAGAGTGTTGGTAACAAGCATTATTTTTATGACCCACTCTTATATTTCGGGCTTACTGATACAAGCTTGTATGTACATCATTTATATTTTTAAAATTTTTGACAAGCCAGTTAGATTCAAAAGTAAATAAAACACTAAGTAATGGTAAAACTTACTTATTTATGAAATACACACACACATACGAATGCTGCCACAGAAACACAAATGAGGCAGAATGGCTTCAATTTTTACCTTTGACACTCCTTCTTTGACTCTGCAGAAATTGTATGAAGCATGGCAGGAAAAAAGAAGTCAAAAGGAAAATGTGCTAAAGGTAAACTCAATTTTGATAGATGTAGCTCCATTTTGCACATTTGAGCTGTTGGAAATGGTATGAGAACAGTCAGGTTATCCCTGTGCTGTTGAGATATGCCGCCAAAAGAACAAGAAAGAGGATCAAACCTCGACTATAATTGTGAATCGTCCAAGAAATGCTTGCTGCCAATTTAGCATAACATAAAAGCCTGAACTAATTGACATGAAGTTATATAATAGGAATGCTCTGGGCTTTCAATAGGTTTTCAACAGAGCCATTTAAGAACTGATCTCAGTTGTAATTCACCAAAAACTGCTACTTTGCTCTGCATGTTTCATTAACAGTTAAAGCACAGATGGAATTTAGGAGCCACATGGTGGACAGAGCAGAAACTTTCTACAACTTGGGGAGAGCCATGGATGCCATAAAATGACACAAAAGACTTTTAAAAATAATCAATCCACTAAAACACTGAAAAAAGAAAAAAAAGAAAGAATGAATCAGAAATTTGTAGGAAGCTCTGAGAAACAGAGATGAGAGGCAAAATGAGGAATGCCTCAGGAAAGCACTTGCTGAAAGCCTCTGAGATAAGAGACAGTGGAACTTGGGGGCATGGAGGTGTCTTCCCAGACTAACTCTTGCCCAGCAGAGTTTTCAGGAGCTGGGTGACTGGAAGTCCCAGCCCACCTAGAGCTGGGCACTGGGCAGCATCAGCTTTTGCCCAGGACTGAGCCTGAGCTGGGGAGATTAGAGCCATGCAGGTGTCGGTTTTCAGCAGGGATGTTGAGTCTCACACCCTAAATGCAGAAGGGCATATAGGAGACAGGGGAAAGCCCCTGAACCAAGAAGTAATAAGAAAAGCTCTCCCAGGGTTGAAGAAATACCTGAGTTCTCAGATTGAAAGGCTGAGTGTTGATAGTGTGGGTAGAAAAAGGTAGAAATTTAGTTTTATTATTGTGGAATTTCTAAGCACTGAGAGTAAAGTAAAATTATTAAAGGCTTCCTGAGAAGGGAAGAAAAGCACAGATACTTGTGAAGAATTAAGGATCATATTGACTTGAAATCTTCTCACAAGTAACACAGGTGAGAAACACTAGAGCAACATTCCCAAAATTTTCAGGGAAAATGAGTGTGACTCCAGAATTGTATACCCAGCCAAAATGGCATCCAATAGAGTCAAATAACGGCATTTTCACTCTATAGAGATCCATAAGTTTACTCTGTGTAGAGTATCTCTGGGAGAATAGAGAAGAGACTCCAGAAAAAGAGCCAGACTGTGCAAACTATGTTTAATTTCTCACTCTGTGTTTAACCAAACGTGACCTTTCCTGTAGGCCACATAACCTCTTGCAATCTGTTTTCTCCACTGGAGAATGAGGGTAACAATAATTTCATTTGCAAGGCTATTGTGAGGATTAGAGAAAATGAACATAAAGCTACCATAGTGGCCCTGAAATCTCTGTGAAATAAATCAATAAGCTTTTGTTCCTTCTACTCCCCTTGCCCCTGTCCACCTGTGTCGATGAGGCTTAGATTCACTGATGGGCAGGAAGGAAGAGTTCTATGAATGAAACAAAAATGATTTTATGCTTTCTAATTCCTAATCTTTCTACAAATGCGATAAGTTGGTAAGATTTCCCCCACCCACAATATATGCTACTCTTTTTTTCTCCTATAATTTTACCGGTATTGCATATGTTTGTTCTTTTTCAGGCAGCAGGCAATGATACTGTACAGACATCTGGGAATAACTGAATTTAGTAATTATAGGACCACTTTTACTTAGTAATTCTGGATACTTTGCAATGGTTTTCACATTTTCATATCTGACTATGCTTTCAGAGTGGATAGGCAAGTAGGGGGACTTTTATGTTCAGCTGCACTGTATTTTTATCATAGAAATATGTTGATTTCCTTCAACGTTCAAATGACTCATTTGAAGATAACTAAAGATGGAGCCAAAGAAAATAGACCTAATAAGTACTGCCTTCCAAAAAATGATGAACATTTTACATACAGCTGACTAAAGTGGTTAAGGATTATGTCAAAAAAAGGATAACTTGAAATAATGTGGGTTCCTTTTTTATGGTGATGTTGGTGGTGGTGGAGGTGTTGGTATTGGTGGTGGAGGTGGTATTGGTCCTCATGGTGGTGGTAGAGGTGGTGGGGGCAGTGGTGGAGCTTTGAGAAAAGTTTCAACTCCGTATTAAAAGAAAATCCAAAAATGTTGCCACCTCTATGGAAAACAGTATGGTATCTTATAAAAACATTAAATATGGAATTGCCATATGGTCCAGCAATTCCACTGTGGTTATACACCCAAAGAACTGAGAGCAAGGTCTTGAACAGATACTTGTTTTATTTTTATTTTTTGAACAGATACTTGTATACAGAGTTCATAGTAGCATTATTTATGACAATCGCAAATGGAAGCAATCTAGTGTCCATCGGCAGATGAGTAGGTAAAGAAAATTTGGTGCATGCAAATAATGGAATATTATTTCACCTTAAAAAGGAAAGAAATTCTACAACACTGATGCTTGAGGACATTTTTAAAAGTGAAACAAGCCAGTTACTAAAGGCAAGTACTGTAGGATTCCATTTATATGATGTCTCCACAGTAGTCCAATTCAGAAATGGAAAGAAAACAGAATGGTGGTGTTCAGCAGCCAGGCGGAGGAGAGTAATGGGGAGTTGTTGTTTAATGGGGACAGTTTCAGTTTTGCAAGAAAAAAAGAGTTCCTGAGATGGATGGTGGTGATTGCCCCACCATGTGAATGTCTGCATTGCCACAGAACTGCACACTTAAAAATTCTTCAGCTGGTGAATTTTATGTTATGTGTGTATTGCCACAATTAAAAATAATTTTAAAAAAGAAAAGCAAAACCCAACTGGGCTAGTTCAAAGCTACTTAACGTATGGGTCTTGACACAGACACACATTTAGTAGTACACATTTTATTAAAGAACACAAGGGAAAAGTAAGTGGGAGAGAACTCTGGTTGACGCTCTAACGCCCCTACAATCATGTATGGGTGGGGTGGTAGATGCCTTAGTACCCACCCTGGGCCCCTTTTTGGGGCTGTGAGCTCACTCCCCAGCTGCTGTGGGGCTGGCTGCTAACAGCTCACAGCTGCCCCTTCTCCAGAGACCTGCTCTTAGCTGAGGAGGGCTGCGTTGCCAGGGAGATTACGCACACTCCCACCTCCCAGGCGCCTGCGATCTTCAGCGACCAGCATTTTTCCACTCAAATTATGATTTTTATCCATGTTGTTTGATGTAGCTCTAGAATAGATCATTCATTTTCGGTGTTGTATATAATATTCCTTTGACTGCTCCTATCCACATTCACCTATTCATATCCTGTCAATGGGCTTTTGGGTTATTTCAGCTTTTTTCCTTCATTTTTTTTTTTTTTTTTAACGATGGATAAAACCACACCAAACAGTTGTGAGCATTCTCGTAAAAATGTGCAAGGATTTCACTAGGATGTGTACCTAACACCACACCTCCTGGACTGTAGGGCAAAGAAATGGGTAAATTGGCCAGATACTGCCAAATTTTTGCAAAGTGGTTGTGCCAATTTACACGTCTATTAGCAATATTTAACATTTTTTCATTCACCCACATCTTTCCCCAAACTTGGTGTTATGAGGCTTCTGAAGGTTTGCCAATTTAGTGGTAAAATGCATGTCCTCGTAGTCTTAACTATGTCGAGTGCTAATGAGACAAAGCCACTCTTCATATATTTTTGTGTCATTCATATTTCTGCAAAATATCTCTTCATGTCTTTTGCCTAGTTATAATTTGCTCATTTTTCAAAGTCATAGAGTGTTATTTCTATGAACCCAGCTATAATTTACTTTTTCAAACTGTAGAGCCCACAGTATGATTATGCCTTGGTTTGTTTATGCATACTTTTGGTTCTCACAAATGATGCTGCTATGACCATTTGCACACATGTTTTTTTGGTATGCATGTGCAAGCTTTTCTTTTGGGAATATACTAGAATGAAATGGTTTGGTTATGGTGTGTGCATATAATTAATTAGTAGGTTAATGCCAAATAGTTTCTCAGAGTGACTGGATCAGTTTACTCCCCTGTCTCCAATGTGTCAGAGTTCTGGTTGCTCCACATTTTTGCCAACATTTAGTGTTGTTGGTCTTTTAAATTTTAGGCATTCTGTTGGGTATGGCCTACATACCCAACATACATACAACATTTAGAAGGTTCTAACTGCATTTCCATTACCTCTAATGAGAAAGAAAACCTTCTCCTTTATTTGTTGGCTACTTGGATATACTTTTTTATAAAATGCCCCTTTAAGTTTTTTGCTTATTTTTCTCTTTTTCTTAATGATTCATAGGAACTATTTATATACTCTAGATGTAAAACCCTTGTCAGTTCTAAGTGTTGCAGGCCTCTACAGCTTCTACAGCTTGCTTTTCTGTTTTCTTAACACTGCTTGGATGCACAAAAATTTGTCATTATAATTAATTCCAGTTTATCAGTCTTCTTGTTTAGGTGAAGAGCTTTCTTTCTATATCCTATTTAAAGT
The DNA here is from genome assembly GCF_011100685.1 of Canis lupus familiaris. Lineage (NCBI taxonomy): Eukaryota > Metazoa > Chordata > Mammalia > Carnivora > Canidae > Canis > Canis lupus. The sequence goes on along the minus strand of NC_049249.1, from coordinate 38,193,210 downwards.
CTTTCTCTAAGCCAAATTCTTTGAGAAATTCTATTGTGTTATTTTCTAGATGCTTTATTGTTTATTATTTATGTTTACACTTGCAACCTATTTGTGAATCAGGCATATGGGAGTTTATCATGCATATTTCTCTAGTTGTATTTGGAAATATTCATGATAAAAATTTGTAAAAGAAAAATTATAAAATTTAAAAAATTATAAAGATTATAAAATTATATTTGCTTTGGCTTTGCATGATCTTCAACCACATGTTTGTAAATAGTGAATCTGTGTTGAATTTTTGTCAGATTTATAGGCCTCAATTGATATAACCATATGATTTTAGTCTTATAATTTACTTGTGTAGTGAATGATATTAATAGATTTCAATAAGTTTATTATTCCTATTGTTTTGGACTCACCTACCTTAGTCGTGATAAAATATCTCTTTGAATGGATTTGATGGGCTCATGATTTGTCTGAGTTTGTTTACTTATGCTCATGACTGAGATTGGTCTAATATTTCCGTTTTTGTGTTGTCCTAGTCAAGGCAAGTTTAGACGATGAGGCTTTGCCAGTTTTATGGAATGAGTCAGAGAGCATTAACTCACTGTGTTCTGTGGAGTAGTTTCTACAGGTCAGAGTGATCTCTTCCTTGGCAGTTTGGTAAAATTCACTAGAAAATCACTTGGGTCTGGTATTTTCTTTCTCTGAAATATTTTAAAACAGTGATTTAATCTTTATTTTATTTTATTTATTTTTTTTAAAATTTTTATTTATTTATGATAGTCACAGAGAGAGAGAGAGGCGCAGAGACACAGGCAGAGGGAGAAGCAGGCTCCATGCACCGGGAGCCCGATGTGGGATTCGATCCCGGGTCTCCAGGATCACGCCCCGGGCCAAAGACAGGCGCCAAACCGCTGCGCCACCCAGGGATCCCTGATTTAATCTTTAGAAGTCAAAGGACATTGTTCTTGAATCAGCTTTGGTTAGGAATTTTTTTTCTAGAAGTATTCTTACTTTATCTAATCTCCTAGGTTTAGTGCCATGAAGTCATTCAGGGCATTTTCAATAATTGTTTTGAGGGTGAAGGAACAGTAGAGGGAGAGGGAAAAGGAGAGGGAGGGGGAAGTAAGTAGACTCCTTGTCGAGATCCCAGGATCCCGAGATCACGACCTGAGCCGAAATCAAGAATTAGACGCTTAACCGGGTGTACCACCCGGGTGCCTCAAGGGCATTTTAAAAATATCTTCTAAACAAAGCAAACAAACAAACAAACAAATATCTTCTAAACATTTTCTGGATTTACTGTTTGGTTCCATTTTATTTCTAATGTTATTTGCATCTTTTCTCTTGAAAACTATTGCCAAAGATTTATCTATTTTGTTTGCAAAGAACTGGCTTTGACCATCTTCTATCTTTAATCTTTTTCTCTCTTTTCTTCTCCACAATCCTCTGCGCTGGGCCACCTTTCCCTCTTCACGTGAGAACGCAGGTCTGTATATTTTCCCACACATCCTGATTTTTGTACATCACACATGCTTTCATGTGTAACATTTACCTCATCTCTTCATCATAATTTAAGCATTTCTATTATGATTTTTTTCTTTGATCATTAGGTCATTTATAAATATTTTTAAATTTTTTAAAATAAAAGGTTTTTAGTCTTTTTTGGTTATGGCTTATAATTTCAATGCTTTGTGCATGTGTATGATTATATGATCATTTGTACGAAACCAATTTTTAGGGTTTGTTGAAATTTGATTTATGACCCAGTACACGGACTTATTTTATAAAAGTTTTACTTGTGTTCGGGAAGAGGTCATTTCCAGGTACAGAGTTCTATATATGATGAAAATCAAATGTATTAATTGGGATGTTCAGTCTTCTTTATCTTTACTAATGTTTTGGCTATTTAACCTACAAGTATGTTATAATCTCTCCCTGTGTGGATGGATTTGAACATTTCTACCAATTAAACTGTCAATAAGTTTTGTTGATGTTTGTGAGGTTCCCTTATATTGTTCATAGAATTTTAGAATATTTTAATCTTCCTGGTAAATTGAACATTTGTCTGCATACTGTGTATCTCTTATTTTCTCTCCCTAATATTGCTATTTATAGTAAAGTGTATTTCATACTCAGATTTTTCATCATTTGCTTCTGAACCTGTCCACATTCTTATGCTTTATAGATCTCTCTCTTGTAAGAGTATCAATATCTAGAGTTTTAAAGTCTCCATATTTTAATTGGGAATTTAGCCAAAGAAGATTTATTATTATTACTGATATACTTGAGTGGTTTACTCCACTGTGCATTTGCTTTCTATTTATCTCATTTTAATGCCTCTTTTTTCTTTTTTTTTTAAAGATTTTTATTTATTTATTCATGAGAGACGGGGGTGGGGGTGCAGAGACCCAGGCAGAGGGAGAAGCAGTCTCCTTGCAGAGAGCCCGATGTGGGACTCGATCCTGGGACCCCGGGATCACGCCCTGAGCCGAAGGCAGGCGCTAAACCACTGAGCCACCCAGGGATCCCTCTTTTTTTTCTTTTTTGCTACTAAACATTGATTTAGTTTCTTTTTGTTGTACTCTTAATTTTATTTTCTTATCCTATTGCCCCATCTTCACTGACTTTGAAATAGTGCACCTTAATTTTTCTTATTAGTTGCTACACTTGAAAATTTATTATGCATATTAAGCTTAAGAAAACCTAGATAATTTTTCACATCTCTTCTGGAACAATACAAGTATCTGAGAGCAAACTTTAATGGCCCTTTTGACTTATATATTGTCATTTTGAAGTGTTAATTCTGTCCTTGTTTGTCCCCACAAATTAGACATTACAATGATTATTACTTCACATAATACTTGTTTAGATTTTCCTTCTGTTTGTTTTTCAGTTTTTTGCATCTCCCATTTCCCTCTAGAATATTTTTCTTTCCTGCTCTCTTTTTTAAAGTGAAAATATGTTTGTTCTATTTTCACTTAAAAAAAGATTTTATTTATTTATTTGACACAGAGAGAGAGCATACACGGGTGAAGCAGCAAGCAGAGGGAGAGGGAGAAGCAGACGCCCCACTGAACGGGGAGCCCGATACGGGGCTTGATCCCAGGACCCTGAGATCATAACCTGAGCTGAAGGCAGACGCTTCACCAACTGAGCCACCCAGGCGCCCCTTTATTTTCACTTTCAAAAGGAGCTTTTGTGGGCACGTACTTCCAGCTCACTTAACACTTTAGAGATACAAATCCATGGCCTGGTGGCTTCCCTTGTGGCTTCTGAGAAGTTGCTGTCAGCCCGATAGCTGTCCCTTTGTGGGCGATTTGCTTGTGTCTCCCGTTGCTTGAAGAACTTTTCTTTGTTCAGATAGATCTGTGCTCCTCTTCTGTTGCCTCCCCCACGTGGAGTCTCATTTCCTTGTATGTATGGAATATCTTTGACCGTCAACTCATATTTGATAGATGTTGTTCACTGAAAACGCTGGCAGCCTATTTGAGCATAGTTTTCTCCTTAGAAGATTTTATTTTGGTTCTGCTTGCACTGGGAGCCAGGAGCCACCATTGACATGGGCCAATCTGAGTCTGATTCTGGAGTCTCAGCCTGAATCTGGGCATGCTAGTACCTGCCCTCCTTCCTGCCTGTGGTCCAGAGTTTGTTCCCACATGTGCAGTGCTGATGTTAGCATGCTGGCCCCTGCACTGGCTTCAGTGCACACGTTTCCTATCTGGTTCCCACCTCTGGCTCGCTCTCACTGCTCAGATTTTAGCTCACATTTGGGGGCATTTCCTAGTTTCTTTACTTTCTGTGAACCTAGCAATCCACTTGCAGTTATGTTTGAGGTAGGATATAGCAGTTCTGAGTGGAAAGCTCTTCTGTGTAACTGGTCTACCTGCCCGCCTTAAAAAGAACCCTAGTGGCCCTTTCGTGGACTCACTTCTGTTCTAATCTGACATCGTTTTACTTACTGTGTGTGGGTGAGGTGGCTTTTTGCACAGCTGAGAAGTATCTTCCCCGATCATTTACTTATAAACTAAAGAGAAGTAGAGCAGTCAATCCTCTTCAGATACTTGGAAATTTGGAAAACCTTTCCTGCTCCAGTGAATTTCTCAGACTCTCGAGGCAGATGCCTTTTTTGATCCCTCTTCTTCTAATTTCCAGGGTGCCTTTGCTGAGGGTTTGGCAACTGCTCAATACATATTTGCTGTTTGGCTGAGTCCAAATATTCTACTTTGTCTCCTAATCAGAATGTCTGATATATTTACTTTGGTTTGCCAAAGAAAAGCAGAAATTGAAAATTTCTGAATTATGTGGACTGGGGATTTTGATATGCACAGAAAAGTTATGCTGGAACAAGGATTTGAATTTATGACATTAAAGGAAAAAATGGCTTATTAAATTACATGTATTGTTTTTTTCCCCCCATTTTGTTAAATTTGGAAGGAATTCAATTCTGTCATAAGAAATTGTAGCTCAAGTTGGTCCCACCCACTCCAGCTGTTCTCCTGAGCATTAACAGATTCAAGGAAGGTGTGGGTAACAGACTCCAAGGCAGCCTCTATCTCCTGATGTCCACCCTCTTATCGGATGCCCTTCCCCGGAGCGTAAGTGGGCCCTGTGCATGCCTTTGCCCAGAAGAATACAGTAAATGTGATCATGTGCATGTGGATTCATTACACACGACTGCAACATCTGCCTTGCTGAGAGACTCTTTTCCTTGCTGGCTTTGAAGAAGCAAGTTGCCATATTGTGAGGACCATCTGGAGAGGGCCACATGGCAAGGAGCTGAGAGCAGTTTCTGGTCAATAGCCAGCAAGAAACTGAGAGGTCCTTGGTTCTTTAGCCACAAGAAAATGAATGCTTCCTGCCACCATGGGATGTCAAAAGTGGACCCTTTCCCAACTGAGCCTCCACATGAGACCCTAGACCTGGCCCACACCTTGACTGCAGCCCTCTAGAGTCCCCAGCTAAGCTCTGCTCGCAGAAACTATGAGAGAATAAATGGACATTATGTCGAGCCACTGAGTCTGTGGCAATACTGTGGCGTAGTAGTAGATAACGAGCAACAGCTAACAGAAGAGCTGTTAGACTCTCCTCTTCAAGATAATCTGCCAATATTTTTCAAAGCGGTGTAGATATTAGAGGCATACAGTAGTTCTTTCTTTATCTTTTGGCTGTAGACTCTGGGTTGGAATTACGTGGCTATCAAATTATAGACGGTTTGGAAAAACTGAAAGGCTCACTTGGAACGTGAGCTGTGGATTTTGGCAGAGCGCTGGGTAGTGCACAGTGAGTTCTGCCTTTTGTATCCAGAATGTCTCACATGTGCCGAGCAGAAGAGAGGCGGCCACGGGTTCCCACTGTCGGGGAAGCGCAGTGTGGCAGGCCGTGACCTTCAAGGGCTGCTGTAGTAGCTGAAATCACAGCTTTTTATGCCCTGGCTCTATTAGAGAGAATAAAACATCTGTCTACATAGGAGACAGATAAGATCTTCAAAATAAAGATGTCTGAAGATCCCATGCACAAAACACCTTTCCACCTGCTTGCTTAATATAATGTAGCCATTACGGCAATAAATGTTTCTAATAAAGTATGAAAATGGATTGTTTGCTTTGCTGCTTGTATGAACTCTCATTTCTCTTTTTATGATATTGAAGCTGACATTTGCTTACCCTTTATCAGTGGAATATTTAATCAAGTCCAATCTGTAAGAAGCAAGAGAAATTTTTATTTTATTTAAAACCTGTCCCCCGTGTGAAAGGCCTAGGGACTGGACAAGGCCCATAGAACAGGTGGGACTGTTACGGTTACAAATGCCAATCTGGAGGGGGTCTGGGAAAGATGGGGTGCTGCGGCCGCGTGGCCGGCACCTGGGCTCGGTGATGCTGAGGTTCCGTTGAGTTTTAAATTGATGCCTATCACACCTGGTTTCGGAACTGCCTTTGTTCTTGTCGCTGACTGTCTCAAAGGTTTAGGTGAGGGGATCCCTGGGTAGCTCAGCGGTTTAGGGCCTGCCTTTGGCCCAGGGTGCCATCCTGGAGACCAGGGATCGAGTACCCCATCGGGCTCCCGGCATGGAGCTCGCTTCTTCCTCTGCCTGTGTCTCTGCCTCTCTCTCTCTCTCTCTTTCACTGTCTATCATGAATAAATAAGTGAATAAATCTTAAAAAAAAAAAAGGTTTAGGTGAATCTGGTTCCTGTCTTTGTCCTATTGCACCACCTTCAGTGACTCCCCAAGGTCAATGGGATTATGTTCAATGTCCTGAAGACAGCAAGCAGGGACATCCCTAGTCTGCACGTAATCTCTCTTCCCTTCAGGCCTCCAGTGGCCCCGTCCACCCCAGCCCTGCCAGGGCCCCGGGTCGTTTGGCTTGCCCTTGCCTGGGCTCCTCACACCTGCCTCCACAGCTTCACAAGTCCTGGCCTCTTGTCCTCAAATGCTCCTCTTCCCTCACACTGGGAGCTCTACCCCTATTCCAGGGTCCGATGCAAGTGTTACTTGTTCCTAGAAATCTTTCCTAAATCCACCTTGCTACTCTTGCAATTTCTGCGTGGGTGTGTGTGTGCATGCACAGCAGTTCGTATCCACGGGCACTTGTCCCTGGCTTGGCGTTATGTGCGTGTCTTGGTTTCTTCCAGGGCAGGGGTGATGGCATGTCATCCTGTAACCCCAGCACATAACACAGGGTCTCTCACAGAGCAGGTGCTTCAAAAAATCCTGCCGTGTGGACAGATGGTTCAAGAAACGTAGGAAGGGATTTAAGACTCTATTCTGTGGGTATTTTTCGAGGAGTCCAGTGCAGACAGCTTTTTGGGGAAAAAATTGCTTAGTTACTAAGAGCTCTTCAAATAGATCATTGCACCCATTTGATTGCATTCTCTCCTTCATTCAAACAGCAGAGATTTGGGTTTTATCAGTGTATGCTTTGGCGTGGTAAGGTCTGAGAAATGGGTGCTGAGAGCGAGTAGCCTCCTTTCCTGGTGCCCCATGTTGTGTTTCCACTTGAGGGGGTGCCCAGGGTCCCATGTTGAGCTATGCAGGGTTCTGGTGCCATGTGGGCTTGGATCTTCATTTCAGGTCCCCTAATGACTAGTGCTGGTTATTGGAGGTCTGTGGTTTCAAACCAGTGCTCTGTGATTTATGTCCTTGTTCTGCAGAGAGCATCCCAGCCTCATGGACGCATAGCTTCCAAATTGACCCTCACTCTTTTTGAATAATAAATGCAACCAACAGTGGAGTGCGAGGCATCAATCACACAGCAGCGGCTGTACCTGCGCTGATCATGTTCCTGAATTTTCCTAGTGTCAGCTTCAGCTCTCAGAGCCATTATGTGCCCAAGTGCTGGAGCAGAGCTGGGAAAACCCTATACTGTGGGCAGGAAACAACCGAGGTGGGAAACAGGCCCTTGCCCCCTGATTGGGAGGCTTTGGGATGCACGAGACATAATTACATGACCCTGATAAGAATGTTTGTGAAAATGTTACCTGTTTAAAAAAAAAAAAAAAAAAAAGGAAGAAGAAGAAGAAGAAGGTAAAATTTAACATTTTAATTTTTTTATTATTATCTTTTTTTAATTTAACATTTTTTAAAAAGCACTTTTACATGGCTGCTACTAAGCAAGCTACAGAATTCATAACTAAACCATGCTGGGGCAGGAGTTCTGATGATCCACTTACTCATCCTTCCCAGACCTGTGCCTAGAGCTGACCCTACCTGGCTACGTAAGCTCATTGGGGGAACAGTGTGGGTCACCTCTGAACTTTGGCTTACCCATTTGTAAATCAAGAAAGAGCCTTGACGGGATGAGCACTGGGTGTTATTCTATATGTTGGCAAATTGAACACCAATAAAAAATAAATTTATAAAAAAAATAAAAATAAAAATAATTAAAAAAAAAAAAAGAAAAGAAAGAGCCTTCCTGCCCCAAACACTTCTTTTGTTTGTTTGTTTTTTTAGCCTTTAGGAAAGAGGCACAGGCGATCTCCAACAGGATGAGCCCCAGATTTGGTAGGGGCTGACTTCTGACCCAGGTCCTGAGAGCCCACACGGAATCGATGCAGCGGGTACTGACACTCCTGTGACAGGTGCATGGACCCCCTCCCTCGACTGGAGATGAAACAGCGTGTAGCTGCCAAAACAGGGTACTACACACTGAGTGGCTTGACCACCAAGAACTTACTCACACGTGGGGGTTAGACGTCCGAGATCAACGTGTGTGCCGGGTTGGACCCTCTAAGGCTGTGGGGGAGAGTCTTTGGTGAGCCTCTCCTCTGCCTTCTGGTGGCCTCCAGGGATCCTTGTGTTCGTCGGGTTGTACAAACATCGCTCTGATTCCCGCCTTCCTCTTCTCACGGCATCTTCTTGCACATATGTCTGTGTTTGCGTGCAAATCTTCTGTGTTTATAAGGACAGCGGTCTTACTAGATTTGAGCCCACCCTAGGGACCTTATCTTGACTTGACTTGATTACATCCATGAAGACTTATTTCCAAATAAGGTCGCATTCACTGGGGATTCACTGAAGATTAGGATTTCAACAGTTCTAGGGGGACACGATGCAACTCGTAACACTCCCCGCGTGGACATTCTCTCTCCCACGGCCTGACTTCAGCCACCAGGTGTCGTGCATTACCTGACAGACTCCGGTGTCCTGACATCAAGCCAGGAGGACTCAGTTGAGCCTCTGGGATCCTCCTCTTTGTCATAGCAACCTCTCCAGGTTATCAGCTGCTTTCAGGTCAGTCCTCCCAAAAAGCTACTGTCCCTAGCCAAGTCCCCGCAATCCCCTCCTATTGCTCAGGGCACCTGTGCATGCCTTTCCTGGCTGCCCCCAGGCCTACCTTCTGTTCTCACCAGACCCCTGCCCTCAGGATCCCCAGTCTTCACTAGGAGTCTGCTCTTAGGATGCCCATCTGTCTCCTCTCGGTGCCTTGAGTACATCTTTGATGCGGGTACTGCTTCCCCTTAGAAGCCCCTAGGTCCTTCCACGCCGTGAGCACCGAACTGGCATTTGTCCACATGACGACTGTTGCTCCTTCAGCTGGACCATGTGCTCCATAAGGCCAGGACCATGACTCCAGCCATACTGGGGACTCCTAGAGTCCAGCAAATCCTTGAGTGGTAGACGGATCTGTCACTGCCCAAATGGACTTAAGGAAGGATGTGACCAGACTAATGTGTGAACGCCCAGAGCGGCCTGCGCTGGTCACGCCATGTCTGCTCCCTGCAGCGGAGGAGTCTCAGGCAAGCACAGAGCTCCTTCTGGGGCCCCATTGTTCCTACCGCTCCAGGCAGCGCCAGGTTGGGGCCCTGGTGTCATTTCACCTGGGTTGTGGGTGTCAACTGGAGGTCCAACGCCATAACGACACATAAACCACAGGGTCAGCTCACTGAAAGATCCTCTTCCTCCCCACATCCCCATGGTGCTATTTCTGGGGGAAAGCGTACACTTTCCATGAGTGTAAACAAAAAAAAGACTTCCAAAAATTGGAAGCCCAATTTCACAGATAAATCAACAAGGGCAGCAGACTCACAAGATGAACACGTGTCCCTGGCCTCAAATCTTCACGGTCATTAAGTCGTTTTCCCCACTTACATCTGACCACACAGGCTCTTGGTGAGTGGCCACCATCGTAAGTACATCTACGCGTTTGCCCCGGGCTCCCCAAAGCACTGAGGGGTACCTTCCTCTGGCTGCTTCTCCTTTTCTGTGGAAAGGTCCAAGTTCCAAACTACCTGCATGTGTTCATGTGCTGGCTGCGAGGCCGGAGGAGGATCAGATCTGGGAGCTGGCGGGACGTTCTGGCCATCAGAGCAGTGGTTTCCAGGTTACATCTCTAGCCATAGAAGCTTTGTTCAAAGGAAACCTCAGACAAGGCTTAGTGTGGAGAATTGATAGAAAGGGGGCTGTCCAGATGGGGGGCCTGGCACCTGGAGCTCCTGCTCTTGGGCCACTGGTCCTCCCTCCACACCCAGAAAGGAGGAGCTGGGGGGGGGGATGGAACCCCGTAGAACCCCCAGGGCTCACGGATCTTGTGTAAAGCTGCAGCCCAGGCCGCCTCAGTGCAGGGACGTCCACCGCACTGCTCACAGCAGGTGACGTACCTGCTTCTACATCACGTCCCCAGTTCCAGGGCTTCTCCGCCTTGTGGGACAGACAGTGTTTCACGGCAGAAAAGTGCTCACATCCAGATGCCGACCGTCTCTGAAAGCTCGGCCCGCTGGCCCGGATGGAGTGTTTGGGGAGCACAGATGAATGTCTCCTCCTCTGCACGGAGACGAGAGTCGTGACCTTCCCGAAGTCTTGGCTTTACAGTAACCAGCCCCTGTTTCACAGACTGCGCTTCGAATGTCTGAAGTTCTAGGCTCTCCATCGGCTTGGTTACTGGCCGTGGAATCCAGTCCCTGGTGGTGATTTTTCCCTGAAAATGCAGGGCCTGTAATGGAATATCTTGCTCCAGTGTCGACATCCCTCCATCTGGAAGCTGGATGGAGCCAGAGAATCCGTTTGCTTCTTTGCCACCATGTCACACTGTGGTCATTAATCCTTCCTGCTTTTTCATGCAAACATTTGTAAACCCACATCCCTCCCATCTTGTGCTTGTATAATTGATTTTTTAAAACCTAAATACAGAGCTTTCTGGGCATCCCTGTTGCATTTTATTTGGTTTCATGTCATTCAACCTGGCCTGCTCTTTCCGAGCCCTGTGCTGTAATCGAGCACGAAGGCAAAAGTTGCCTCCCCATGCTGTTTGGCCTACAAATTTGATATCTCAAGTGTCTGGGAAATGATGCTCTAGGTCAGGTCAAGTGCAGAGCTCCGCAGCCGGCACTGCACCAGGGCTCCCTCCAAGGCGGATATTAACTCATTGATCAGCACCGCTCAACCAGCTACGGATCCGTCTACTCTGCTGTGCACCAGCTCACATTTCTCCATCTTGCTCAGACAGATGCGCAGCAGTCGGGTCTCTCTCGGATCCTCCCACAGCGCCACGAGGTAAGAAGAGCATGTAGAGTAATTCCAACTTTGTTAATGAGGGCACAGAACGACTTCGCCTCTGCGCTCAGAATTCCATCTGTCTGGACTTGGGTAAACTGCTTACTTACATTCTCTGACTTTGTTTCCTTGCTTATAAAATTGGGATCATAATTGCTTCCTATTTTCTCTGTCCTGGGCCAAGTGAGCAAAGTGCAATTCTCCCGATATCCCATTGACCTGCACGACGGAGACACATCCATGCCCACTTTGAACCAAAGTCCACGTCTCAAGGATTCTCCTGGGGCTCTTCTTTGCCAACCTGACTTGGGGCACCTTGGTCCCATCTCCCAGGCTACCAGGTACCTTGGCTTGGTCCTCTGTTTCTTTTGTTTGCCAACCCAACTTGGATTCTCATCTCTGGTGTGTGGTCATCATTATGCCCTCTGCTCTACCACCTTTGGCTGCAAGGTCAAGATCTTAGCCTTTCTGGGTCTTGATGTTCAAACCTGTAAAGCAAAGAAGACAATACCTGTCTGGTACAATGGCACATGCAAGAGTAAGGGGGACAGTGGCTAAGAATTTTGGAGCCTCACGTCACCCGGTGCCTTGTAGCAGGTCAGCACACGCTAATTCTCTTCCCCCTCCCCTAGTCCTGAAGGAAGTGAGACTCTCCTGGGTCCCCGGAGGGCTATAGCAGAGCTCCCATTTGCAGCCCACCCCACACCTCATGACACCCTCCAGAGACAAACTTTTAGTTTTTTTTTTTCTGAATCTAAATCATTTAGGGTTGTAACATTGCCTTTTCTTTCAGAACAGAAAGCAAGGAGAAGAGGTGCTGTTGTTGGGTTGTTGGTGGACTTACTTCTGGATCCCGTGACAGCTCCGGGAGATCACTGCTTCCCCTGTACTGTGTGCTCCCAGGGGTGCTTCATCAGCTGGCGAGGAATTTATCCTGGCAGCAGTATTCAGTTTACCGGTCTGTAGTTTTGGGGATTGGTTCTTTCTTCTTCAGGAAAGGAGATATTTCCCCGTTTCAGGCACATTCCTCACGCTCCACTATTCATCAAAGTGCACCCATAGCAGCTCTGGGATCCCATCAGCGGTTTCTTCCAATGCTGGGCGAGGCAGATCTCGACTCACAGCAGGTGATGAGGCTTTTCCTATCTTCTGGGTCCTCCCTGTCTTAGCAGGGGTGCTGATGGCCACAGGGCCGTGTAACGTTTCGGCTGCTGGGGCAGACCTTGCTAGGAATGGCTTGGATGACTTTCAAGTTCTGAAAGTTCTCAATAAATCACCCTCCTACCCCCCAGCTTTGCCCTCTACATCATGATGGTCCCTTCACCCTATATCCAAGTAGAGCTTGTGCACAGAAGCCCTTGAGCCTTTCCTTGTCCCAGACTCCACAACCCTCGCCAGGGGATCTGCTTCCCTTGGGGTCACACTTCCATCTCATCATGCAGCCCTGCTGGGCCCCAAGGCCAAAGCAAAGTGTGTCTTTGAGGCAGTGACAAGGCCAGAACACCCTGGACATAAGAGTTGGAAGTGTCCTTGGGGGGCACCAGCTCCAACCTGTTTGTGTTTTAGACAGGTAAGCAGAGGAGATCCAGATTCTTACCTCCAATTGCCAGCAGACCGGAGACAGAGTCATCTCTTTCCTTCGTGTTCAGTGCTTTATGCAGCATTTTCATGTCCCTCATGCAGCCCGGCCCAGAACATAAGTAGTCGTTTGTGATATTTATATCACGATCATCGGGTATATAGGTAGCACTGATTGATCATCTTGACAAGTGTGGGGTTAAACATCTAACAGACACTATCCCACGTTTTTACTTTTGATTTTTTTATAACTGGAATTTTGCATTCTTACCAACATCACCCCATTCCCTCCAACCCCCAGTCCCTGGGAGCTACCATATAGTCGCTGTATCTGTGGGTAGACTTAGATTCCACGTGCAAGTGAGATCACACAGTACTTGTCTTTGTCTGCTCTGCTGATTTTGCTCATGATGTCTTTGAGGTCCACAAATGGCAGAGTGTCCTTTCTCATGACGGGATAACACACACACACACACACACACACACACACACACGTTATGTGCATACAATCTTTTTTTTTATACACTCATCTGTTGATGAACCTTTAGGTTATTTCCGTAAGTCGGTTACTGTGAGTAAAGGTGCTATTTCATTGAAATATATAACAGCCTAGGGGGAGCAGAGAACACAGGATGGGACACCAGTTCTGAGCCTCAGCCTGGGACTGAGCATCTCACCAAGTAGCTGTGCAGCTTTGGGAACACTGGCTAATGTTTCTGTGCCTCTGTTTCCTCACCTGAAGAATGAGGGTTGTTCTGGTGTGCCGTCTGTGGGCAAGCATCTCCCAGGACTCCCTTCCAGGAAGGATTGTCTGCCTGGTGATGTGGGGGTGCAGCTGCCAGCTGTCTGCTCCTGCAGAGCCCAGGCCACGTCCTTCCTGGGTAGCGGCATCTGGCATGTGAGGGAGAGGCAGGCTGCTTGGGCTTCCTGTGGCCGCAATATCTCCACTGAGGTGGGAGGACCCCGAGCTCTGTCACCGGCATTGTTGACCTCGATGCCCAGAAAAAAAATCCAGGGTCCCCACAACAGCTCTGGATCTGGGTGCAGGCCCCTGCTCTGTGCTCCGGGGCCCTCAGCTTTCCCAGAGATGTGCTGGGGACCCGTGCCAGAGGCTGTGCCCTGGGCTGGGGTGAGCCTCCAGGCGGGGCTGGCTCCAGCTCCCTGCCCGGGGCTCTGTCCTTTCCATCTGGGGGTGACCCCTAAGAGCTCTGACTCAGCGGAGGGCCTGGCTCCCTGGTGGGCTGAGGTCTTCTCCTGGAGCTGATCATTGGCATCTTCTCGAGAAATGTTCATTTAAATATGAACAACAAAAAATGCAATTTGGAATGGAGCCTGCTGTTGGGAATCCCACGATGCCTTCCATAGCCAAATAGAAGAGATTTTTGGATGATACAGCATTTTGGATTTCCCGCTATTCCTCAAGTCCAATGTTATGGGATGGTGCCAACCAGACTGGCCTCCCTTTCTTGATCTTTCTCACCTCTCGTCCTCCTGGTGTCAGCAGAGCTGTCTCCAGCCCCTTTGCCTTCCAGGCCTCCTCTCTTCGCACTCCTTCCTTCCAGCAGCTCGTGCATGAATGTGGTCCCCACGTTGGAGAAACAGTGCAGTTCTGCTTCCCAAAACATTCAGAAATGGTTCCAAGCACCATTGCTCCAAAATATATCCTGGCAGAGAACACAGGCCTGATGTCTGCTTCCAAAATCCTTCAGAGTAGGTGGGGGTCAGCCCAGCTCTGCCCACCTCCCACTGAGTGGGGGCTGCTCTTCCCCCAGCCCGGCCTCCCGGGAAGGCCTGCCAGCCTGTCTCAGCCCCAGGGCGGTGGAGTCACCATCTCCTTTTAAAGGCTCTCCCAGCGCCCGACAATAATTTGAAAAAAATCCCTCTCTAATTGGCTTTTCATGATTTCCCTGAAACTACCACCCGATTCGTAAAATGCAAGTCAACGAGATGAATCTGTGCGGCTTTCCCAGTTGCTTTGATCATTATCATAAACTTTGCTGCTTTGGGTTTGGCTGCTAACACATGGTAATAATTTATTACCCCTCCTTTTATATCTCCTTAAACTTGGCATGGCCTTACTTCCTCTCCCTTTCCAATTTAAATGAGACCACCATACTGCACCGAGGCTCGGAAGGGAAGGCCACCCCATGCATTATACAAACAGGCTAAATAATAAACCAACATTTCTGCAAAGTAGACAAAGATCCCGGCAAGAACACAATAGCACTTCACTGATGGAAGATCCTCAGTGAGTGGGAAAAATCCCGTGTCTGGATGGAAGGAGCATTTGTTCTCAGTGGATAGATGAACCCCAGTTCTTCCTCCAGGTGTGTGCGCTGGAGTGGCCGTTCTCATCAGCTTGGTGGCCGATGGCTGCAGCTTCCCTCCTGGCACCTCTTCAAATATGTGCAGGGATATGCACAGCACAGCTTTACAGGCACAGTTGTATTCATAAGAGAATGGGTTGAAATTCAGCTTAATCAAAAATATTTAAGAAACTAGAGCATCCTCCTGCACTGTTGTACTGCTCAGCTTGCTCCTTGATTTGAAGTTCAGAAATACAGTAGAAAGTCTCCAGTTCCGATTCCATCAGCTGCCCTGGGTCAGGGCCCCCTCCATGTCTGAAATGATGGGGACGGTGGCACAGTCTCTCTGTAGGAGTGGCTGCTGCTCAGGTACATGCACTCAGCTCCTTCCTAAGCGATCACATGAAAATTGGCAGAGCTTGGGAGACCTTAACTCCTGGTCTGGGCTCAGAAAACCTCCACTGACTGTCTCCAGGCTGCGGGGCCCGGTCCCCTGGTGTAGACAAGCATACGCGTCCCGCCAGGGTTTCTGCCTGGACTCATCCAGCATCCAGTGTGTGGACATGGCTTTTCTTTGGCCCCCGTAGGTTAAAGTCAGTGTTTCAGCGGCTGAAGAGGAAGGCTGTTTGGGACACCCATGTCTGTTCATCTTTGCTATTTCTTCCCACACTTGATTTCTCCCTTAAGGGATCCTCTCGGGTATAGATATTGGATGAAAGTGCTGCGTGGTCTGCCAATGAGAGGGGGTGGGCCGGGCAGGTGCAGGAGCTCCTTGATAAGCATCTGGCATGCTTGGAGTCTCTCAGAAAAACCAGTAATCTTCCTCACTCTGCCAGAGGCTCCCTTCCCCTCTCTGACTTTTCCAAAACCCAGCGCAGCTCTCCTGGCGTCCTGGGCTCTTCTCTCAATTCCTGGGCCTCTGCTCGGCTTTGTGTCCTGCAGTCCTCCCTGCTGGCCTGTGCTGATTTCTGAGCCAGTCTCGCTGACGATAACCAGCCCTGGCACCCCGGCCCATGGTCCCACTTGATGGGAGGAGGGATGCTCCGGGAGAAGGAGTGTGGGAGGCAGCGACAGTGGGACGCACAGGGTGGAAGGGAAGAAGGGGCAGGCGGCATGGTAAACCTGCACCCCACCCTGCTCCAGCCCAGGGAGATGTAATGAAATGGAGAGTGGGTGACTCCAGGGCCCACGAAGAAGAGACAGGCTTTGGAGGGAGACATGGGGATCACACCACGGAAGTATGAAGAGAAGTGAGAAAAAGCAATGCTAATATTTGGAAACCTGGAGCCTTGTCGTTAAATTTCACATGTCAACTGGGCCAAGATATGGTACCTAATTATTCGTTCAAATAGTGGTCTAGGTGTTGCGGTAGAGGCATTTTGTAGATAATTGATTTAAATAAAGAAGGTTATCCTCGGAAGTATAACCGGGCCTCGTCCAATCTATTGAAAACCTTAAAAGCAAACGTCTGAGTTTTCCCAAAGAAAAAGGGATTTGCCTCAAGACTATGATATAAGAAATCTTGCCTGAGTTTCCAGACTGTCAGCTATGGATATCAGACTTGCCAGCTCTCATAATTACATGAGCCAGTTCCCTAAAATAAATCTTTCTCTACGCACACTCACACACACTCACACACACACACACACACTCACACACACACACTCTGTTCGTTCTGGTTCTCTGGAGAACCCTGACTGCTATATCAGGGAGAGGCAAAGAGCCCCAGGTGGTCACAGCCACGTTTGGACTCAGCGTGTCGGCTAAAGCCTCTGCCAGGTTGAAGTAGCCAGATCTTTTCTCCATCATAATTCTGCTCCAAAAGTGTTTCCTCTCACACAAACTCAGCAGAAGAGGCTTCAGCTCCACTCCTCACTGCCCGGCTCCCTTCTGAAATGATGCTTCCCTCAAACTGACAGATCCCCGGTTCTCCTCTTGAGATCTGCCAACCAGGCCCCGAACAGAGGGAGCCTCCGAAGAGAACAGAGCTATTATTCCTGTAGAATATGGAATGTCTTTGAAAACCAACCTCTCTTATGTGACCCTTGAATATTCTCCACAAGGATAATATTAATAATGGGAAATTCTATGAGAAGAATATTTAACATAAGACGCTGGCACAATGACAAAACATAGACACTTCTTTTGAAGAGCTCTGTTTGCCTAACCAAATCTGTCATGTGGCCTTTCAATAAAAAGGAAGAGAGTCCCGTGCTGTCATGTGGAAGAAATTCAGAACTTTGAGGTTACCAGCTAAGTGCCGATCTTCAGAGAGATTCTCGGCTCTTTGCTCTGACAGGCATAGAGGAGGAATTTTGATTCCAGCCATACCACAGTGAAGATACACATGGTAATTGTGGTGTGTAATTACCATGGGGCTCCCAAGAGAGCCACAAGAGAAGCCCGAAAGATCTCAGGAGAATGCCATCCTGACTCTGGCAAAGTGAGGTTGGGATATTTGTCTATAAATCTTACACAATCTTGAGGTAATTTCCAGTAACAGTGCAATCAGGAGTGTGAGTGAGTGAGTGTGTGTGGGTGTGCGGCTTGTGTAGCATACAGGCTATAAAGTTCTTGTTGGCCCATAGAGTCAAAACATCTGCTGAATAGATAATTGACTTGTTGGCTGCATCCAACAGCATGAGAGGAGACGATTGGCCAGCTGTGCCTTAACTAGTTAGGGATATTTTACTGAAGTCAGTAGAGATTATTGTCTGAAACAAGGTAACTATAAGCCTGAATATTTAAAAATAATAAAAAAAAAGCTTAGCCCTAGCAGGCATGAGTGGCAGAAATAACGATGTGCATAATACTGTTTTGAAGATTTGTTTTTATCATAACATTTGCCTCAAGTGCAGAGAACATTCGTACGAGCTAGCTAAAGACAGAGTTAACATTTCTAATCTTCTAACTGCACGATTTCTTCATTTCATTTGTCTGTCCTGTCACCTATTTTAGGATGTAAGCTTCCTGAAGATACAGATGCTACATGAGGGCACAATAACTATTAGTCAATGGTATCTTGGGGCTCAGGGAAGCTAGCTTGACTAGTGAGAAAAAAAGGCATCAGACTACTGTAACTCACACAATTTCTGAATAAAACTCAATTTCCAACCACAGATCAATCACCTCAAGAAATGGCAAAGGCTCCAGGTCAGACAGACAAGATGGATTAGTCAACCAGAGTCCCAATCAGGAGAGGAGCTAAGATTTTGTAGTTCTTGCATTTGCAGGTGAGTCATTGACTCCGAATGGTGCTGTTCTGTTCTCATCCGTCTCCCCTGTCTATATCCATGAGCGTATCTTTCTCTATGTTCCCATTCCCATCCATATCTATGCCCTATCTATGTCCTCATCTGCAGTGTCATCCTCAACCTCTTCACCATCCACCTCTCCATCCACATCTGCATCCCTATCCGTTATCCATATCTACATCCATAGCCATAACTCTATCCTCAACCTCACCACCACCCTCAACCTCTTCTCCATCCACATATCCACCCATATCCACATCCACTTCTATACCCACATTTCCATCCACTTCCCCGTCACATTAAAAAAACCATGTCCACATCCACAGCACCATCCTCATTCACTTCTGCCACATTCATATCCGCAGTTATGTCCAATCTGCATCCACGTATCTTGATATAAATGCTGCCATTGCCACGAGTCTCTCTGATGGCACATGCACTTTCGGAAGTCGATTGTCAAACTGACAAGTGAGCCTGCAATGTCTTATCCCCACGAGGTTTTCTAATTAGCTCCTGAGAGAATCTAGAGGTTCCTGTTTCGTAATTTGACCAGGTATGCAAGATTGAGACGGCATTCATTTTGTCACCACAAATAACTAACCCCCTAATGTCCAGCGAGTGGTTGGATATCACACTAGTGTTAGACTTGGCAAAGTTTCAGTGACCTAAAGCAATTGTGAAGTCTCAAAGAGCTCCTCTGATAACGCTGGTGTTTCCCTCCTGCCCAGCCTTTAGTTGGTTCTACTCACTCCATCACAGTTAACCAGTTCTTGGTTCTATTCTTGATCCGTGGGTAGATGTATTCCATCTTCAAAGTCACCAGAGTACTTTTGAGACAGACATTGTCTTTCTTTTCCACCCCCCAAAATTTTAACCAACATAAGCATTATATTAACAGTTGGCTTAAAATGATACCTAGTTGGCATCTAAAAGTTAATATTTCCCCCTAACGACTGTTTATTATCAGAACAGTAGCAAACCTTTTAAAGATCTGGCCCATTCATTTATTGTTAGACCTGTATGGTATCTAGTCAACTAGCAGAATTCAGTGTTTTTATCATCAAAAATAAACTTAAAGAAGTTGATGTTTTTTCTGTTCCTAATGACGGCCTTGGTGGATCTTTTTATTCTTGGTAAATTAATGTTAATTAGCCAACTTAAATCTTCTTTGGGGGAGAAGCAGTTATTAACCTAAAAAGAGCTAACTTCCCCTCTTTCTAAATAAGGAGGCACAGTGAACAAATCCATCAATGACTTGCTATGACTCTAGTTTTCCAAGCTTGTACATCTCCATAGGCAGATCCCACCAGACGCTCATTCATTCTGCTACTTCACTGAGAATCTACAGTGCATGGCTCTAGGCTGGCTTCTTGGAGTCCACACATCTCTGAATGCAGGATAGTGACACGCTCTGAAAACCACGTGTTGTGTTGTAGAATTGCCCAGGGATGGGCGTGTAAAAACCAGAAAGAGTATCTCCGTGTGGATTCCCCTGTGCCTAAGGTTAGAATTTGTCGTGGGGAAAAGGTTCACATCGGCTCTGCCCCTGTGGCTGGTCATGGCAGCCACACAGTGGGCTCTGCTAGTGAGGTTGAAGGTCACTTTGGGATATGTCACCAGGGCTGCCCTCTTCCTAAAATCGTCTTCAGATGGCCCAGGCCTCGGAAGAGGTGGATGGGAGAGCTACTTTATGGCTCTGGTGGGATGCTGGCTGCACCAGGACGCCACGAGGGGACCGAAGAATCTTTGCCCTGTAAGGGACAAAAGTTTGCTTGTTGACCACAGATGAACTTGTGTGCTTTGAGGTAAATCTTAACCAAGGAATTCCCCTTCTTTTTATTTGTGGGCAGTTGTGGAAGTGCCAAAGAATACTACCAAGTTCCAGGACCATTTTGCTCCTAAAAATACTGTGGCTTCTCCATGGGGAAAACTGCATATAAAGAGTAATTTGGTTAAGAGACTGTCAATTAAAACCCTCCTAGCTCTATCTTATTTTTTTTTTTTTTTTCTGCACAGGATATAGTCTTCCCCCGATGTTTCCACAAATATGTAAAAAATGTTGGCTAAAAAAGCAACAGTCAAATATTTATTTTACATTTAACAACATCAAGAGTTACTTGAGTGTTTTTGTTATTTTAATTTTAAGGCTGTGGTCTGTTATTTCATGCGAATGAGAGATAAAAATTTTTTCTGTGGTTTAACTGATAGGATGTCTTAAGACTTAAGAAGTTAAAAGAAAAACAACCAACAATGATATGAGACTTCCCTATTCCTGACCCTCTTCTTGTTTGTGTTCTTAAACTCCATATTATAGTTGTTGGAAGTTGTGAATTCAGTGTCCAGACTTGGAAAACCAAAACGGCAGAGCACGGCCGGTCTCTTGCACGACGGCTGGTGCGCCGTGAGCGTGTGCTCCTGCACGCCGGTGAAGACCCGGGTTTTCATTTTGAGACATCGTCTCGTCATTAGAGAAATATTTTCCTACTTTTATTTCCCATAACTACGTGTTCCTATTGCGCCTTGTAACGTGGTTAGCAGATCGATGCTTATTTGATGCGAGACTCTGAGCATTAGTGAAGTCAGGGACGGAGCCGAGAGTTGGTGACAAGATTTGTTTGCTAAATCCGTTTAGCGCATCAGATTTCCAACACACTGGATTCCTCGAAGCTGAAATAATTGCAAAACACAAAAGCCAATGCCGAGCAGTGACGGACTTCGGGCAAGTGACAACTCAAGTCCTGGCCACCACGGGGACTGGAGGTCCCAGGCCGCGGCATGCGCTGGTGCCCACCGCCCCACCACCCCGGCAGCAGGGGTGAGGGTCCTGAGCAGGGAGCAGCCGTCCAGACCCCCCACCCCGGAGGCCCCGGGG
This sequence comes from Canis lupus familiaris, assembly GCF_011100685.1. Lineage (NCBI taxonomy): Eukaryota > Metazoa > Chordata > Mammalia > Carnivora > Canidae > Canis > Canis lupus. The sequence continues at coordinate 38,172,225 of NC_049249.1, read as the reverse complement.
GCTGCAGGTCCCGTCTGCTCTGGCCTGCTGTCCAAAGCTGGGGTCCCGGGGCAGGACCGGTGTGTGTCTGTGGGACTGGGGGGTTCTGGAGCATGGCTCTTGCCTTCGGACGTGGGTGGGAGCCACGTGTCTCTCAATGTAATTCTCTTCCTTCCCTGGGCAGGCCTTTGCCCAGATGAGCTAGGCTCTGGGACGCCCTGGCGATGAAGATGCAGCGTGAGACAGGAGATGTGTCCTGATGTCTGGGTGCGGCCCACCCACGTGACAGAGGGCAATCTGTTCTACTCAGAGTTCACTGTCACCCTCAAACACTGTCACAATAATGTTTGGTCACATATTTGGGTGCTGTGGTCCGGGCAAGTTGATACATAAAATTAACCATCACGCATGTCCTTCTGAGACCCCTCCTTGCTCCACACCCCACTGGGCATGCTCCGTCTCGGGATGACGGCAGGGGCCCTAAGCTCTTCCTGCAGGTATCCGCATGGCTCACTCAACACGCCCATCAGATCCTTGCCCGAAGCCTCATTCCCGTGATGCTCACGCTGATGGCCTATTTGCAGGGCATCGTGGCCCAGCACCCTGCGCTGTCAGTCCGCCCTCCCCTGCCACCCTGTCCCCTCTTTCCCTCGTACTTACCAGCTGCTTCACTACGTGATGTCCTGCTTCTGTTTCCTGTTAACTTTATGGTTTCGCACTCAGAGAAGCATCTTCATTTTGCTTAGGAGTAGACAAGCACCTAGAAGAGAGGTGAGGCAGAGTGGAGGCTCGGGAAGTATTTTCTGCACCGAATGCTCCGTTTGCAACGTGGCAGAAAGGGTCCCTTCCGCAAGGAGAAACCAAGAGGTAAATGCCGGGCAGAGCGTGGGTCCTCTGACTCCCATCAGGTGGTCCTCTGGTGCACCTCCAGGAAGCCCGCCACACGCTGCAGGCAGCCCTCAGCCACCTGACCAGCTCTCCTGAGCCGGGAAATAGGATTTTTGGAGTTTTCACAAACCCTCGCCTTCACCAATTCATCTCTTTTATATACATATAGATAGATGAAGAAATGGCGAATTCGAGATACTAACTGTGGTGCCCAGAATTTCTCAGGCATGCAGAGGAGTCAAGAGTCAAAGCTGTGTCTCTTGATTCTCATTCTGGGTGTGAGGCACACCACGTTCCCCTATTGTTTTGCTCTGAAGCAAAAGCTCCCACAAACCCAAACGCCCTCCTGAAGTCTACTTGCTTCCTGCGAAAGGATCCGCCTGCAAACAGACTTGTCATCTGTCAGGCCCTCCTTCCACCCCTGGCCTCCAGCACGGGGAGTCTCCGTCCCTCACCTGGGAAGTCAGAGCACCTGTGAGCAGCAAGTGCCACCTGGCAAACGGGACGGGAAGAGGTGGCAACAGGACACACGGGCGCTTCGGGTGGTGGCCAGGCCCGGGTTCTGAACGGCCAAGGACATCCTAGATGCGGAGAGGGGGACAGTGAGACTCCTGGTACAATCGGAAGAGTCATTTTCCTTGCATGGAACTCCTCCCTCCCCGGCCCGCCGCGCGTGTGAAAGGCAGGCTTTGGGCTGAGTGCCTGGGTGCTCTGCTGAAGTGGGTGAGAAGAGAGGTTTTAGCACAAATCCTTCAGTCCCTGGCTTTCTGCCAGCAGCTGCCACAGACCTGGTGTTCCTTGCAGATTCTAGCCCAGGCTGCCTGGGGGACCCGATGATGATCTCACGGCATCACACGCAGGCTGGGGTGCGTGTTGGGAAATCCCACAGCGATTTCATTTCGGACTTGCTTTGTAGAGAAATGTAAAAATCAGGGTATTTCCTCTTCTCTCCCTAGTTCCTATGCAGGGAAACGGATGGGTCAAGAAGCGAGTGAGGAATGAGGTCCTTTACTGCACAAATCTGGTCCTTGGCCCAGCAGGCCGCAGCTCCCTGGAGGGGCCCGTCCAGGGCTTGTCAAGGTCCTGCTTCAACACGATGTCAACCATCCCAGCGTGCTTTGGGGTTAAGGTTCCCCCTTCTGCCAAACACTGATCATCCCCTGAATTTTGGGTTTCTCTGCCTCTCATATGCTCATTTAGTCTACAGATATTTATTGAGCAGGTGCGAAAATACCAGCCTTGAGCAGCACAAGAGACTAGATGCTAGAGGGAGGCACACGGGGCGCACACAAGACCCTCTAGCCACATCCTGTCTGCCAGCCAGTGGGGCACCTCTGCCTGCAGGGGAGTGGCCTCTGTGACTACACAGCTCGGCAGGAGTCCCACAGTAAGAAAGGGATCCCCCCTCCGGTTCTCTTTAAATCCTTCTGATAATGACAAAGAGAAGAGCCCTAATGGGCTAATCCCCTTTTCAAGCTGAAAACAGTCCTTACCAGCATCTAGCTAGAATTCCAACAATGTGGCTTCACTCTTGTTAGCTGATACGGTTTTATCTTAAAAGATGATTTGGATCGCCCATTTATCACGATGAGATAAAGCGTTTTTATTTCCAAAATAAATGCGAATTAAAGATGATTGGGTTTCTTAAAAGAATTCCAAAAAATAAAACTTAGAGGGGCCCAGATGTGGAAGAGTCATGGGGGGTGACGGTGAGACGGGGCTGCCAGGAGTTCAGGAAACGCTGCTGTAGACTGGGTTTTAGGGTGGGATGAGCCGAGTGGTAAAGGAAATGTGTGCAGAGAAGGTGCTGTCCCTGGGCGTGGGGTCCCCAGGTAGAGCAGGGGAGTGTGGGGGCATGAAGGTGGCCCACAGCAAACCCAGAGGGGAGGCTCAGGGGCTGCAACTTCAGGTTTGAAGATGCTCCAGGTGGCTGAGGCTCTGAGTACGGGAAGGGGGAGGCCCGAGGTGAGGGGACAGTGTGGAGCTGTCCGCACTCACACGGTGCAGGAGAGGGTGCATGGCAGTGACGGGACCACCTGCTGTTTGGGGGGGGGGGATGCCACGGTGTATGCCTCTGGTTGCCAGGCTGTTGATAACATCACGCAGCTGCATTAGTTTCTTGTGGCTGCTATAACAGTTATCACCAACTGTGCTGCTTAAAACATCGGAAACCCACTCTCATAGTTCTGGAGACCAGAAGTCTGAAGTCAGGGTGTCGGCAGGACCCTGTGTTCCCCCAAGAGCTCCTTCCCAAGGCTCTTGCGGAAGCTCCCGGTGGCTGGTGGTGCTCTTCGGTTTGTGGTCACATCCCTCCCACCTCTGCCTCTGTCTCTCAGTGGCCTCTTTCTCTGAGTGTCTATATTCTCTCCTCTTCGGAAAAGGGCACCAGTCATGGGAGTTAGGGCCTACCCTAAGTCCAGGATGATTTCATCCTGAAATCCTTCACTATTTACCTCTGCAAACATCCTCTTTCCAGATATAGTCACATTCTGAGGCTGGAGGAGGACATGAGCTTTGAGGGGGGCACTACTCAGACCCCTGCATTATGGCAGACACGCTGGGGACTGGGCTTAGCTGGTGCTGAGAATGAAGGGTGAGGACTCGTATGGTGGTGGCATCAACAGACGAGAAGGCCAGGAGTCAACCACGGTCCCCCTCTACCTTGCCCTGCTCACTGTGGGTTGGCCGACCGGAACTACAGCCAGAAGGCCGAATGCAGCCAGCCACCTGTTTCTATGAATATAGTTTTATTGGAACCACAGCCACGTTCATCTGGTTATATACAGTCGATGGCTGCTTTCCCAACACCACAGCAGAGCTGATTGGTTGCAACAGGAACCGTATGGTCTGCAGAGCCTAAAATATTTACTATCTGATCTTTTATGGAAAAAGTCTGCTGACCTTGGACCCAAGGAATCCTTGCCCTGAGGCAGCAGGGGCTATTCTTGGGGAAGATGGAAAGTGCTGCACTTCTTGTCCACAGTTGGCCTGCTCGGGTCCCACGCTCTGTGAGGTAGAGAGAGCTGACACCAAGCCAGGGGGTCTCCGCCTGCTGGTGCTCCTCCAACCAGCAGATCTGCTGGAGCTCCGGGTCCTCACGACTCCATCCTGCCTGGCCATCTCGCTCCAGAACGAGCCCCACGCTAGTGCACAGGGGGACGTCGACAACCATCCACAGGGGACGCTTGCTCCTGCCCTCCCTGAGCAGAGAGAGCTTAGCAAATGCATTCTTTGGTTCCCAGGCCTTTTAGTCAGTCTAACTAAGCACAGGTAACGAAGAAGAGGCATGGGCTGCCCTGGCCCATCCTTGTGGGATCCGCCTACAGTAGAAGCTACCTTGCGGTGAGGGAGGCACTGGGATGTCCAGAAAGGGCACGGGGCACGGCGCCTGGCCAGGAGCAAGTGCTCAGTAAGTAGATAGAGTTTGGTGACCGTGGCTGTGACTCCCGGCGTCCTTGTTGTGCTCTCAGGCATTCTGGGGGGTGGGGAGCCAGAATGTATCCCAAAATGTCTTTTAAACAAAGGTGGCCATGCCCTCATAGGTCCAAGACCAAAGCTTTCTGCTTTCAACTGTGGCAAGCAGAATTCTAAAAGGGCCCCAAGGTGCCCACCCTCTGGAGCAAAGACCCTGCCTAATCTCCCCGGGAGTGTGGGGGAGACCTGGGAGTAGGATGCTGAGTGATAAGGCAAAGGGAGAGGAATTTTGCAGATGGGCTTGAGGTCCTAAACACGTGACTTTGAGGTCATCAAAAAGAAGATTACCAGGCATGGCCGGACCTTATCAGGTGAGCCCTTGCAAGGAGACGCTGGGCCTCCTGTGAAAGTGGAGGAGACTCAACTCAGGACTCTTCGGGTGGACTTGAAGAGGCAAGTAGCCCAGCTCTGAATGGTGTATGGAGAAGGAGCTGCTCCCGTAGAGCCTCAGCCTGGTAACCACAGACAAGAACGTTCTGATAAAAATCTGAGTAAGCCCAATGACAGACCCCGAGCTCCAAGAGAACACTGCGTGACCCACACCCTAACTGCAGCCCTAGGGGACCCATGGAGGAAGACCCAGCTGAGCCACCTTGGGACTCCTGACCCAGGGAAACTGTGAGACAATAAGTGCGGTTTTAAGCTATGGAGGTTGTTATATAATTTGTCACGTTGCCGTAGAAAACAAATACACCTCGATGCTGTCAAACGTGGTTACGGGGCCCGAAAGCTGACGAGAGAGCCTTCCTTTTGCAGTCCTTCCTGGAGGAGGTTCTTATTCTTCTCTGGTAAAATCATCGGTGTTAATGATCTAAATCCTGGCAGGCATGTTCTGGTGGCTTCCTTTGCTTCCCGGCAGGGGAGCAGGGTGATTAGCAGGGAGCCCTGAATTGTAGCGTCCAGGTAAACCATTTGAAATCCACAGGGGGTGGATCTGATTTGGAGAAGGGTGAGGTGTTGGCACAGGTTGAGTCTGAAGTACCCTTGAGGGACTGGAGTGAGACAGCAGGTGTTTGCTTTACTGTGCCGACGACCAGCGGGCCCTAGAGACGGATGCCCACACTGGCTTCTTGGGCCGGATCCTGAACTCCCCAAGCCTCTGCTTCCCTCCAGCTGGTGCCAGTATTATAAGAGCTAATTTTCACGTGAAGCATCTAGAACCCACCTGGCATATGCTAAGCGCTCAGGAGGGTTGCCTGCCTGGAGCTCAGGGCAGAGGTTCGGGCGAAGGTATAAAGGTATGGGTCACCTGCAAGGGTGGTGAATGACGTCACAAGGACAGGTGAGATGATGCAGTGAAAATGCCTTCATTCTTACAATCTATCGTTCGCGTGGCTCAGGGATATCAACATAGAAATAGAGACGAGACGCAGAAGGCCTTTTAGTCAGTCTAAAAGCACGTGATGAAGGCGTGCTTCATCACCCCAGGCATGGACACTAAATGCGATCAGTTCTGTACCTGGTTGTTTCTGTGGGAGTTTTAACCTGGACTCACTGCCTATTTCTAGGCCCACTGAGGCACATGGTGGCCACACCTGCGTTTCGATTGCACTTCTTTACTTGTGTCATCCAGCGAGGGCCGACAAAACAAAGTGCCTCAGCTTGCAAGGCTCAGCAGAGCCTTGTTTTCTCGGCTCTGGAGGCTGAGAGTCCGAGAGCAAGGTCGGGCAGCGCTGGCTTCTGGTGCGAGCTCTCTCCGCAGCCTGTGCGTGGCCGCCGCGACAGAGCGCGCTGGGCTCTCCCCGTCTCTGGGCCAGAGCCCTGCCCGGGTGGCCTCACGTCTCCTGAGCCACCCCTTTAAAGGTCCAAATGCAGTCACACCGGGGAGCCAGGACTTCATCATTAGGGTTTTAGGGGGACAGGCATCTAGTCCATGATGTTACTTATTCCCCGGCTCGTGAGCTGTTCATCTGAACTTAGAAACCTCGCAGTGGGGTTTCTGGGATGCTTCCAGGGGGAGGGAGAGAGAGAGGAGCCTGCCGTGGAGAGCCACGGCTTGGGCGGGAAGGGCCAGAACACCAAGGACTATACCCACGGTTGGAAATGTTCATGGTTGCAGTGGGGAAGGGGCCATGATTTTATCCGCGGCGCGTGTGTTATGCACACATAAGTGTATACATGTGTGTGCATGCACGCTGCTGTATGTGTGCCTATGCACACATGCACACATATAGTGGCTGTCTCACTCCTCTTATGCACAATCTGCTCTCTTACTTTGACTTTCTCACGGACCAACCGTGACAAAGCTGTCCCCAGGATCCTGCCTCGACGCTGACGCCCAGCTCCGGGGCCTCTCTCAGCCTCCTGCACTGCGCCTGCTGAGAGCACGGCTGCTCCACGCAGCCCGCCTTAGACGTGAAGCCTGCAGCGGCTGCTAATTCGGGATCCACGGGGTTCTGGTACCCAGATTGGGTGGGGCTAGCCAGCAGCATCATCCTAGGTGAGCAGGGCGGGTTCTCCTCATCCTGTGCAAATCCGGAATGTCGCCGTTCAAGTTAAATCACAGCGAGTGTCACAATTTGCCAGAGCGGTTTGGCTAAGGATGAAATGTGTGGAGAACTAGGCTAAGGCGGCACAGGAGAGGTGGAGAGCATCCTCACTCACTTAGAGACAGGACCCTGGTTCCACAGAACACAGTGGGCAGGGCCCAGAGCTTGGACCGCAGCCGTAACAGGCGCCCCAGCTGAAGCGCCAGTTAAGGCCGACAGCAAGTGTGTACCTGCCGAGGCCTTGCACGCTCAGCGCTTTACAGGCATTTGTAAAACCTATGCCCCCTGCTACGGATTTCCCTGGGCCCAAGGTGTTTTCTGGATTTCAGGAAGTCCAAGGAAAACCCTTGATGATCAAAGGTGCAAATGCATTTTCACCATATAAAATAAATGATTAGAGTCTAAAATCCCTGCAGCCTAGTCAAGATCACCTGGAACATGTAAATCCACAGGAGCCCCCTGTTTCCGGGTGTCCTGGAGGGTACATTGCATCAGTGAACGTGTGTGACGGTGGCAGCAAACGGGAGGTCCTTGGATTTTCCCATCACGTGAATAGGACGGCGTTTTGCCCGCTGGACCTCACTCTCCTTGCACGTGGCCTGTGACCATTTGTCAGCGTGCGGAGTGGGGCCCAGGCGTCCGCGTGCCGCAGGGGAACCTGGCGTCACCGACTGCATGCAGAGGGGTGTTTTTTCCAAGCCGCTGCGCGTTCTCCTGGCTAATCTGGGCTATCTCGAAACCCGGTTGTCATCGGCCCTCTTGGCACAGGCTTTCCTTGTGAATCAGAAGTGAATATGCAGGCTCCCTGCCACATAGCGAGAGAGCCTGCACTCCTTGGTTAAGAATGCAGAAGCTGTTTTAAGAAGTGTGTGAATAGAGTCCTAAGTGTGGTGGGCTCGACTGGTAAAAAATAATATTCAGCTCAGCATTTTGGCAGAGATGATGATTATGAGGCAGACTCATTTGTTTACCTTCCCAGCTAGAAAAGACACATGTAGGTAGGCGGCCAAGAAGAGGAGGGTATAAATGGGGAACAGGGAACAGGGCTTGGCTCCCGCTATATTGATTTTGGCAAAAATGCCACATGAAAAATTATGCCTCAGATAAAAATAAATTATAATCTACAAGTATTTGAATGAGAAGGGCTCCCTGTGAAAACTTCATAAGTGAATGCTAATTCAGTTACCAATTTGTAGCCATGAAACACAACCCGTCATGTTATTCTGTGGAGCTTGTTTTGGAAAAGATTGCATAACCCATGAAGCAATTCTTCACAAAGTGCATAAAAGTGTCAGCTTATGTATAATTTATACGGCGAATGTTAGTTATGGTCTGTTTAATAGTATTTAATGCTGTCAGATGACATCATTCATTCATTTCCCAATTGAAAAAAAAATAAAAAGAGACCAATCAAAAACGTTTTATAGAGTCAGAAATATGCTTATTGAATTTGATAAAAATTGTGGAAGATGATAAACAGATTCACTGGGGGAGGTATCTTTAAAAGATTTTTGAAGAGTTATTATGGTAAAGCATGCTCAGTATTTACTCTACGGTTATTTTAATCATAATTTACTTACTGTGTGTTATCTAATACGCTGCTAATGTGCCTTAAGCAATTCATTTTGCCGACAGCACAGTAAATTGCCATATAGCCTTGGCCCTTTATTAGTAGCGATGATTAAATCCAATTTTAGTTGTACTTACTACATTCTCTCCACTGCCTACAGGGCATCCCTATGGGGGGGAGAGGAGTTACTGCCTCTGTCCTTAATCTTCCCATCTTTTAGCCAAAAGTCTATTCTGTACATTTTCAGCTGGATACACTCTACCCCTGTTTATACTATTTTCCTGCCACACAGGATATTTTTGGTGCTATTGGAGAAAGCAGGTCAAAATGTTTGAAAATTGTTTTATTAAATAAAATATAGCCCATGTCTGTCTTTATGCAGGGAAAGCATCGAATAAAAGAAAATCTACCCCTTCCACTGTGGGTGTGTGTTGAATCTTATAAGAAACCAAGGATTGACTTCATTTATTATGGGACCAGAATATTCTAGTATGTTAACTCTGTGGGTGAATTCTCATAGGGTATGTAACTGTATTATTTAACTCTGCAAAGCAAGTCGGGGTACAATTTGTGTGAAATGTATTATAGAAAATGAAGTTACAAACTCTCATATGTCATGAACCCTGGCACGCGTTTCTCGGAGTTCCACTGGATGGGAGTCTGCACAATTCAGCTTTGGTTTCCAGGCTCTCTGAGTTCACATGCTAGACGTGCACGATGTCTCAGAACTTCATTTTATTTGCAAGTGGAATTTTTTTGGTCTCTGAGTTTGGGCTTGATCCAGGGGTCCTCACTTAGTTTTTTTTTTTTTTTTTTTTTTTTTGCAAGAAAGATTTTCCAAGTTTTCCCTGACAGTCATAGGAGGCCGCTTCTTTGCAGAAAGCCGACTGGCTCGGACTGAAATGCCATCCTGATGCCCACTAGAAGATCCCAAGTCCCTGCATCGGTGGGTCAGATGCTTTGCACAGGGTTTGCTCTCTTACCCCAAATTTCAGCATCTGGTGAATTGGCCTACGTTGGTGCTGCTTGAAAGGCCCTCAGCAAAGGTCTTTCTGGAACGTCTCAGGGGTGTGTGTGGAATGGCACCTCAGGGTCATACAAGGGATTTTTCACTATCTTTCCTTGTCCAGTTGTGATGGTGTCTTTGGCATTAGGAAGACAGGAGACACACGCAAGCAGCTAATCTCGTGACCCAGGTGGCATGTGGGGCTGATTTCCGACGGTGGTGCCATGTTCCAGGGCAGAAGAGCTGGTGCCGGCCAGCCCACCCCCTTCCCACCACGCCATGCCGCAGCCCCTGCAGAGTGTCCTGTCCGGGATGGCTTCTGTTGTCTTGGCTGATCCGTGATGCATCCTGGGAAGAGCTGGGGAAGGTGTCCCCAGGTCCCATCAGTCTCTGGCAGCTTTCCACACCTCTCCTTTTGTCTCTTTTTCTCTCTTTCCTTCATCTTCCACCCAGTCTGGGCACTTTGCAGCGGCCGAGGCTTCCCAATTCCTAGGGAAGGTTCCCTCTGCCCTATTTCTTGCTGTGACTACTCCCAGGCTTCTCCCGCCCTTCCTTCTCTCTGATCCAGATGTTCCAGTACTAAATGTCATTCCTTTTGGGTCCTGCTGAGTGCAAATTTGGAAATGTGGGCTAATGGGGGAGCCTGAGTTAATGGGCTTCCCCTCCCACATAACACTTCTTGGAGCATTGCAGACAAGCTACTTTAGCCTAAAGCAGGGAATGGAGAGGGGGAACTTTCCCGTTTCCGTGTCAGGCCTTGAGTGGAGAAGGGATTTTGACAAGGGGACCTTTCAGTCCTTTGGACGCAAGTCGTAGACGTGCCCACCTGCTTCTGTCACCAGGGCTGGGAGAAGAGGGGACCCTTCCTCCTCCACTTCCTGCTCAGGTCTTGCTCTGTGGATGCCGGGTTTGCGTGTGCGGAGTTCGGGCAGGCTCTGCACGATCTTCGGCTGGCATCTGAGTCTGAGTCCAAGCCCTGCTCCTGAGGGTGTCTGGCTTTGAGGCCTGGGGTAGTCATCTGACGTTTGTCGTCAGCCTAGCGGGGACAGTCGTGTCGCCTTCCCAGGAAGCTGAAGAGGGTAAACCGGGTAATGCAGAGCAAGCACATTCCAGACTGTAGACTGTGATATGTGTGTGGGGTATTATTATGTAGCCCGATCCTCAGGGAGATCCAGAAGACAGAAAATCCAAAAGAGGCCTTCAAAAATGCCCTCTGCTGTGGTCTGAGTGTGTGTTTGTTGGGCTTGAGGCTCTGGGTGGGTGGAGGGCTGCCCTGCTGTTGACCAGGAAGAAGGGACATGGATGGCACTAGGAGAAAAGCCAGCACGACAGCAGGTCACACGTGGAGATGTGGGTGTCCTCTGTGTCTGAGGGGCGCCGGCGGGGCCAGGAGCCCCCCTTGGCATCTCCTACTCCTTGGCTTCAAGGCTTCTGCGTCGCCTCCCGTACGATGCCAAGATAAATCCTCTCTGGGGACTGCTGAAACCTTGAGAGGCAATTGAATTCTCTTGGGAAAATTACCCAAGGAATTTCCAAATCCACATGATAATTTTAGAGAGAGCCTTAAACAGCCCCCACCACAGATGGTAGCACTTGGTGAGTCTGGCAGCCGTAGCCGTCCCCAATGCCACCTACATTAACTTGGCATGTAAAGGGCTACCCAGCATCTTCCAATTAAGGTGAATCCAGGTTGTAGGAAAAATCCAGCATGGAACTCTGCTTTGCCATTTTCACATCTCCTCCTTCCAAAGATCAAAGCCTCCATCCTCCAGAGCGATTACTTGACTAATTGCATAGTTATGGCTTAGACTCAACTGATAGTTAAATGGCTTTTACTGTAAAAATTACACTTTTTCTCGTTGTTGTGAAGGAACAATGGCTCTGGTCGAGTCTGGTTGCTGTAATATCGAGATCCTACATGAATAGTGAAAACATTGCTTGCCCCCCTTTATCTTTTCTTACCTTCCTTGGTGAAATTGATCCCTCCCTTAAGGGGCTTCTAGAATGGGTAACTTAGGAAAACAACCTAAACAGTGGCTGTTGGGAACGAGACTGAAGTGGAAAGAGATCTTTCCTCCAAGAGAGGCACGAAGGAGCAGGAAAGGCTCCGACATCCGAGGCTCACGGAAGCTTCACATAGTTCGGCTTCTCTCTACCTGGTCTTAGAAGTTGGAAACGTCGTTCAACAGTTGTTTCCTGCCCGTGTTTTTTCCGATTTCCCCCCTAAACAAAAGCATATGGTGTATTTTGGTGGGGCCCTTCTATTGTCAGATGTCTAATTTCATGTCTTTTTTTTTTTTTTTTCCCCCAGAACTGTTCCCGGGAACAAATCCCCAGCGCAGTAATTCAGCTAAAACGAAGCCGACTTGCTGGGCGCCTCCCCGGAGCGTCCCCCTCGCCCCAGCTCTGCCGGGCAAACCCACCTCGGGCTCCGGGCGGAAAACAAGGACGCGGAGATCATGTTCATGACACGGGACTTGGGCGTCGCTCTGGATGCCAGTCTGCAGACCGCATTTACCTGGGAAGAGAAAAAAGGCATCTTGTTCCCAAATGTTGAAAGAGAGACAACTAACGGCGTATTTTTAATTACCCGAATGCTTTAGCACGGAAAGTAGTCAGTTTATAGTTACCTTCAATACGTAGACTACAAATTATTAGTGCATGAAAATGGCATCCAAGTTCTGTTGCTGGGTCTAGTAATTTTGGATTTTTTCCATGCTATTACTGCCTGCTCCATATACCTTTACTGGTTCTTTTTGAAATTAACTTAATGGCACTCTGCAGAAATGGATTACCTACTGAGAGCGAGCGCTCGCCTGCAAAGAGGGACTGGGTCCCCACTGCGAGGCACTGATTTGGCACAAACAGAGAAATGCTTTAGCATTAATTTACTTGAGTATCAAATTATTCAAAATAAATAATTAAAGGCCTTTTAGGAGTCGGAGTCAATATTTGCTTTCAATATTTTGGATCCATTAACACATATCCCGTATTGAGAAGGGCCGGGGGCCCTGCCAAGTTTTGCCACCGCAGCAATCTATCCCTGAGCTTGCCACAGGTTTTTCCCTTCGGGCATTAAATGTCGTTTCCCTGTCCTGAAATTTCTCGGCAGCCCCATCATTCCCTCCCGGGCCCCGCGGTTTAGCGGTGTCTGATGTCCTTCTCTTTTTTACTAGCTCGCAGCCGGCCGCCCGGCGGGACTCCTCTGTGGGGACAGGGTCCTTGGGGAGGAAGAGATGCGGGACAACAGGCTGCATGATCCCAGGGAGACCAGAAACCACAGCGAGGCTGCGCTGGGAAAAGAGCCCCCAGATGCCGCTCCTAGAGCTGCAGTTTGACCTGGTCGTCGATCAAATCGCAACGCACCTCGGTGGTCTTTCTCCTGCCCTGCCCGCGGCCATAAGCTCCCCCCCTCCGCAAACGCCCTGGGAGTCTGGGCTTGAATTTTGAACTGTTGTTTGCAGCACGGGGAACAGAGAGTCTCCCAAGTGATAGTGTAAGAGGCGGCCGAGAAGCTTGGGCCTGGTGTTTCCTCAGGGCTGAAAGCATGCAACGATGGTTCAAATCATGCTGCTGTGTGTATGTGTGTGTACGTGTGCGTGCTCACATGCACGTGTGTACAAGCACACATGTGTGGCCTTGCACAGAACGGCGGTGTGGTCGGTGTGCACGAATATCATCTCTTTACATTATTATTCAGGAGGCAACGATGGGGGAACCCAATTCTTTGAGGCTGAGTGGCCTCTGAGGATCTGTGGTTAACCCATTTTTAGATGATGTGAAGAAGAGCGATGTGAACTTCCCTCTGATCTGTCTCTCCCTCTCCATCTAGAAGGAAGCAAGGACCCAAAGAGTCATGAGCAGGAGAGAAAGCTGCCTTAATTCTATGAAGAGTCCTCCAGTCACCCTCCTTAGAGACAGGACAATTTCCACTTGAAAAGGATGACTGTTAATGAGCTCTGGTCTCCTAGCCATTAGCCCCAAAGCCAAGGGGGTGCTTTGTTCAAGTACAGACTCACTGACGGACACTAACAGCCCACGCTCAATCCCATGGCCCTCTCCCGGCTGCTCCCATCTGATGGTGCCACTGAGCCACTGAGCCACTCAGAGCTGGACGTGAGCATCTCCATGGGGCCCCTTGCCGCCCAGGCACCTCTGCTGTCCTGGGATGTGTGGCTGCAAATGGAGGCTTCTTATCGATAATGTCTCCCATCCCTCATTTTCTTCAGGTTTTAGAGCTGTGGGTGAGAACTTTTGAAGATTTTATCAAATTTTCCCCTTTCCAAGTGTTTTCTCTTCACGGGGAACGTAACACAGTTATATACGTGGTCGACTAAGCTTTTTTAGGGTTATGTCTGAAATGCACATTTTCTGCCTAGGAGCTCAACAAATAGCACCGAGCCGCAGTAATTGGAGAACACGGTCTAAATTCCCTCCTCTTCTCTGAGCAAGAGGAATCTGACTTCAGATGTTAATCATTTTAGGCATGGATTTCATGTCCATCACACGACAGCATCAGCACTGCGCTAGAAGCAGAGAAACACACGGGGCTCCTTACCCAAGATGAAGAAGAAAGAAAGTGGGGTCCCTCCACCACACATCTGGGCTGCGGAGGCCGATTCCATCGTGCTGATGCTGTGGTCAGCCCCCGTGAGCACAGAGGTGTGCGTGCTCCAGCACATGTGAGCACGCCTTCTAACACGCTCCATCTGCACCTGTTTGCTCCCCTATTTCTGGAGCACCGGAGCTGTATCGAGGATGGTATTGAGAATCAAGTCAGTAAGGGGTTAGAGAAATAATTTGTGTGTCGTCTTCTAATTGCCATAAAAATTGAACCCACAGCTTTGTCAATTACACACCCTCTTAAATTACATATTAAAGGGGAACATTAATACCTGTAAAGATGCAAGGAGGTGGATTAATCACTCAGAAACCAGTTTGTGTCTGGTCATAAAGGCGGAGCAAACGTGGAATATCAGGACATTGACTTTTGTGAGCTGTCCATGTAGACTACAAAAGCAATGCTCTTTATAATTTAGGTGAAAGTATGTTTTTTATTTTATTTTTATTTTTATTATTTTTTTACTAGACTGGAGACAAGTCATGTCTCATTGGTACCTCAAAAAGCTGCCCACCTGCCATTACTCTATCACCGCGAGATTGCTGTCCTTCTAATTTGCCTGATAATGCACTCTGATCATCTTCCACAAATGCGCTTGCTTACCCCGCTCACCCCTCCTTACAGGACGATCCTGGCCTTTCTCTTTGCAAGACTAAGTAGTCACATTTAAGCAGCTCCGTGCTCCATTCCAACACTTGACCGAGGACAGGGACTGCCACTGAGGTTTCCAGGCTGCTTGCTCTTGTGCATGCATCAAGGACGGTATCGCTGGTCACTTTTTGTCACGAATCTCTCCTGCCTCCTATTTTCTTTATCAGCTCCTTCCAGCTTGGATAGGTAGAGTAATTTTTTGAGGTTTCTATCGTGAATTGTACCCATCCTGGTGCTTACAACGTCTTATTTCATTGCATTCCCCCTTGTTGAGATACTGAATAGTGCAGCAGAAGCCTTGCTCGTGCTGCCTCCCCTCAGTTTCTCCCAATGGAAACATCTTGCATTGTGTGGTGCAATATTGCAATCAGGATGGTGACATCGAGACTCAAGATACAGAGCATTTTCATCCCCCCAAGGATCCCTCGTTCTGTAGCCACACTCTCCTCCCCTACCCCTTTCCAGATCCTTAAGTAAACCACTACTGTGTTTTCCAGTTTATAATTCCTTCATTTCAGAATTGCTATATTTGAGATTATACAGTTTGTTACTTTTTGGGATTGGCTTTCCACCACCCCCAACACACACTCACCTTAATTCCTTTGAGGTTCATCCAACTTGTTGTGTGTATCAATAGACCAATCCTTCGTACTGCTGAGTCGTGTTCCAGAATATGGATACACCAGCTTGCTTCACTCTCCACCTGTCGAAGGACTCTGAGTGGTTTCCACTTCTTGGCTATGGACATTCAAGCACTGGTTTTGTGTGAACATGTTTTTATTTCTCTAGGACAATGCCCAAAAGTGCAATGGCTGGGTTGTACGATAGTTTCATGTTTAGTGTGTACAGGAAACTGGTAAACTGTTTTCCAGAATGACTGTTCCATTTTACAATCCCATCTGGAATGTCCGAGCGACTTGTTTCTCTGCATCCTTGTCAGCATTTGATGCTGTCACGGTACTGTATTTTATTTTATTTTAGGTTTTTTAATTTAAATTCAATCTGCCAACATATACTGTAACACCCAGTGCTCATCCCATCAAGTGTACTGTATTTTAGTCATCCTGGTAGGTGTGTGGTGGCACCTCAGTGTGGTTTTAAGTTGCATTTTCCTAAAGACAAATGATCTCAAACATCTTTAGTGATTCTATACCATTGGTAGAACCTCTTTGGTGAAATATCTCATCTTGTCTTTCGCCCATTTTCCAACTAGATAGCTGGGTTTATTCTCGTTAAGTTTTAAAGTCTTTATATATTCTACATACTATTCTTTCACTGGATATGTAGTTTGCAAATATTTTCTCCCACTCTTTAGCTTGTTTTTTCACCCCCTTTTGAAGGGGTCTTTCACAGAGCAAATGTTTTCAAATTTGATGAAATCCAAAATTGATCAATTTTCCTTTTATGGATTATACTTTGACTTTTTAAAAGAAAGCTGAGTTGTCTTTTTTCTTCATTGTAGGAATATTCAGGATCTGAGTTCTTCATTGGATATATGTTTTGAAAATATCTCTCCCAGAGCATGCCTTATTTTTATTCTTTTAAGATATCTTTTGATAAATGAAAAATTTTAAATTCATTGCAATTCAATTGATCATCATTTCCTTCACAACTAATGCTTTTTATTTTCTATTTAGGAAATCCTTCCCTACCCAGGGGTCACAGTGATATTCTTCTAGGTTACCTTCTAGAAGCCTTAATTGATTGTCATTTACAAATGTTTAGGCCCAAGATCCATCTGGCGCTGAGTTTTATGTGTGGTGGAAGATAGGTATCAAAGTTCTACAACACCATTTATTGAAAAGACTATCTGAATAGCAGAGGCACCTTTGTCATATATTAAGTCAAAAAATATATACATACAGGCAAACACACGCACGTACATATGCATTTATACAAGTATGTACGTCAAATAACTATATGTTTGTGTTTCTGGATTCTTCTATCCTTGCATCATGTGCTCTGGTTATTGACTCAGGAAATACATCTTTATCTTATGAAAGTGTAATAAATTTTTGACTTTAAGAGTATCATTTGCATTTCCTCATAGATTTTAAAGCCAGTTCATCAACTTCACTTACAAAAATATCCTGCGATTTCAAGACTGGCATTTTATTGACTCTCTAGAGAACTGACATAATTATACTATTGAATCTGTTGATCAATGCACATGGTATGTATCTCCATTCATGTCAATCTGTAACTTTTCTCAATAATTTGCTGTTTTCTGTACAGAGATTTTACATCTTTCAGTACATTTTTTTCCCTAGGTATGTGAATTTTTGTGCTATTATAACTGTCAATGAAAAAAATCATTTTCTAGTTGTTTATTTCTAATGTATAGAAATGCTGTTTTGATTTTTGTATATTGACCTTAAATCCAGGTGCTTTGAGAAATTCACTTATTAAGCCTAATAATTTGTCTGTAAGATTTTCCATGTACACAATCATGTCATCTAAAAAATATGTTTTAGCTCTTCCTTTCTAACACTTATATTTTTATTTTTCTTGCCTTATTACACTACTTAGGACTGCTAGTATGGTGTTCTGATGATAATGGTTATAGCAAAAACTTTTGTCTTTTTCCCAGCATCTGGAGGAAGTTTCAATGTTTCATCAACAATTATGCTCTTTGTTGGTATATGTGTGTGTGTGTGTGTGTGTGTGCGCGCGCTCAAATGTGTCTTTTGTCAAGTTAAGTAAGCTTCCTTTTAGTTCTAATTTGTTATATTTTTATCATGAATGAATGCTTAATTTATAAAATTTATTTTCTGCTTTGCTGTTATGATTGCAATGTTTTTCCTTTATTTGTCAAGATACCCAATTATGTTGACTGATTTTAAAATATTATACCAACCTTGTGTTTTTAAAATAAATCCCATGGAGATGTGATGCATTTACCATGTTTTTACATGGTGGGCTTAATTTGTTGATATTTTATTTGGTGTATTTACATCTGAGCTAATGAGAGTGATAGACCTATAACTGGTCTTTTTTGTAATGTCTTTGTCAGATTCCAGTGTCAAGATGATATTGACTCTAAGAAACAAATTGAGAAAGTGGTTTCTTTTGTGCTCATCTTTGAAAAAGTTTGTGTATGATTGGCACCATTTCTTTCTCAAATGTTCAGAAAAATTTATCAGGAAAGTCATGTGGACATGAATTTTCTTTATGGGATCTCTCCAAGCTACAGACTTAATTTCTTTAAAACCCATTCAACTTTTTGGGTTTTCTAGTTCTTACTTAGTTTTGTATGCTTCAATAACTTCTTCCATTTCACCTTAATTCCCCAATTGTATTGACACAAAGTTGTTTAAACCACCATCTTTTAAAATATCTTTTTAATGTCTAAAGTACTTGTATAGCTGGCCTGCTGGTGGTGGTGTTTCCGGTAACCATATTGTTGCTTCACTGTTTCTTGATCAGCCTCACCAGATCCACTTATCTATTTTGTTAGACTTTTCAAAAAGCCAACTTCAGGCTATGTTTATTTTCAATTATGCTTTGTATTTTGCTGGCTTCTGCTTTTATCTTTACTCTTCTTTCTTCTGTTGCTACATCTAAATCCATCTACTATTGAATCTGTGAATTCTATCTCACATTTTATTTCTTTGGGCTCAATTTGCTTTTTATTTTAGGTACTTAATATGGGTATTTAGGTCATCAGTTCTCAAAGTGTCTTCTTTGAACCCTGGAGGTACCCAAGGAATTTAGGGTCTTTACAAGTTCCGAACTATTTTCATAATAATACTAAAACAACATATTACAATATTTATTACCTTTCCCACTGTGTTGTCCTTTACACAAATGGTGTAAAAGCAATAATGAACTAAACTGTTGGTGCCCTACCTTGAATTAGCATAGTAGCACTAAACCATACATTCTTTTTTTCCTTTTAATTTTTAGAGTGAGATGATAGATGGATGATAGATAGATAGATAGATGATAGAGAATGGGGGAGGGAAGGCAGGGGCAGAGGGAGACAGAGAGAATCCCAAACAGGCTTCATACCCAGTGTAGAGCCTGATGCAGGGCTCAAACTTATGACCCTGAGATCATGACCTAAGCTGAAATCAAGAGTCACAGGCTTAACTGACTGAGCCTCCCAGGTGCCCTGAAACTGTACATTCTTTAATTCCTCGTACTTCCATACAAAATGCTAGTTTCATTTAAAAATATATGTGATGAGTGGTAAAAGATATTAATTTTATTTTTCTTTTAATATTCTGTATGACAAATGAGAAGTATGCATAAAGCATTTTTGTCAACTACTCAAGTCCAAAGGTGGACTCAGAGAAGCAAGGTAGTGATTTGAGATAGAAAGTGAAGTAGCTAGTTATTTGGTAGCTTACCATTTTTACTTGAAAAAATAACTAACAAGTACGATTATTCTAACTTGGATGTTTAGCAGATTTTTTTTTTCAAAAGAAGAATCAAATGAACCTGTCCTGTAATTTCCTGTAAAAAGAAACCTGTAATTTCTTTTTCAAGGAAGATTAACTGAGATTATTTATTGCCAATGATAAAATTCAAGCTTTTAAGCAAAATTGAAAAATTTGGAAGACTTACAATCTGCCAGCTAATTGACTAATCATGCTGGTTTGCCTGTGAATGTGAGGTTTCTTTTACAGGCAGGAATTTAGGTGTTAAAGTGGAACAGTCCCAGGCAAACTGGGAAGGTTGGTCTCACTGTGAAGTTTGTAGCTTCCCAATACTTTAAGACCTTCATAGTGAGATAAGTAGAGAAATTAATGAATATAATTTTAAAAAATTGTATAAAGACTTGTCAATACTTGGAAGATCTTCATAACTCAGTAAATCAATGTTTTTCAAGTGACCATTCTATAGTGTTATGAAATCATATTTAATTAAAGATGTGCCAGATGGACCAATGTGTTTTAATATGTAAGAGTATGGAAATGTATTATTACAGGTTTAGATTTCAATTACAACTGGCCTTTATGAAACTACACCTGCCAAATTTCGGTGTAGTATCAAAGAAGACCATACACAATTATCTGACAAGGTTATTAAAATTATCTCCTTTTTCTAGCTACATATCTGCATGTGGCTGAATTTCTTTATATGTTTTAACCAAAACAAAATATCATAACATTGAATGCAGCTGCAAGAAAGAGAATCCAGCTGTCTTCTGTTAAGCCAGACATTACAGAAATTTCCAAAAATGTAAAACAGTGCCAACCTTTTCACCAAATATTTTGCATCAGGGAATATAATTTCTTTTTCTAAAATGATGTTATCTATGTTAATATATAATAGATTTATTATTGTTATTTTAGGATGAATTAATAAATATTTTAAAAGTATATCAGTTTTAGTTTAGATCGTGGTAAATAATGATGGATATTATGCACATAAACCCAAGTTTCTTGGGATCCTGAATAATTTTTAAGAGTACAAAGGGGGCCTGAGACCAAAAAGTTTAAATGTCTTTGACTTAGATCATTTTCCAGGTGTTTCACATTTCCAGTATATGAATTCAAGGCTACTGCTTTATTTGCAAATTTTGGCATATCTTGTTTTCTTTATTTTTCAGTCCAAAATACCTTCTAATTTTCTTTGTGACTTCTTCTTTATTGTATGTTATTTAGCACCTTACTGTTTAATTTCCAAATAATTATGAAAAGATTTCTGGTCATCTTTTTGGTATTGAATTCTGGCTCAATCCTATTCTTGTCATGGAACGTATTCTCTATGATTTTATTCTTGGAAATTTGCTGACCTTTGCTTTAGGATTAAACACGTATTCTGCTTTAAGAAATGTTTTGTGTGTACTTGTTAAGAATATGTATCCTGCAGGTATTCGGTATGGTGATCTCTGTATGTCAAACTGGTCAAATTTGTTAATTGTAGCTTTTAAACCCTCCATAAACTTACCGATTTTCTTTTTTTTTTTTCTCTGCTTATTCTATCTTCCATTGATATTGGGGTGTTAAAACCTTAATTAAATTTAGGTATTTCTTTGGTTTTACTTTCACTCTCTCTGGCTTGCTTTATATATTTTGAGACCATTTTATGAGGTGGAACAAATTTGGAATTGTTTTATCTTACTGCTAAATGATCTCTTGAATCATTATGCAATGGCTCTTTATTTCTAATAGCACACTTTGTCTTAAAGTTTACCCTGATATGGAAACAAGTATATGAGTCTTTTTTTTTTTTAGGGCTGGCTTTTGCATGGGATGGATCTCTTTTTCCACTTTCAACTCAACTGTATCCTTGCAAATAAAACAGATAGCATGTAGGATATTTATAAGCGACATGTAGTTGGGCTTTTAAAATTTTATCTTAAAAATACTTGTCTTTTAATTGGTATATTTATTTTTTTGACATTAATGTAAACTTTGGTATGTAGGGATTAGAGTGAATCTCTTATTCTTCGTCGATTTTGCTTATTTGTTCCCACTTTTTCCCCATCCTGATCTCAAGTAATTCAATGAAATATTATTTATTTAATTCTCACCATCTATCAGCTTGTGAGATATACATTGTGTTATTTTTCTTTTAATGATTACCCTAGAGATTGTTGGTGAGTCTAAGTGACTTTCACATTCTTGACTTATTAGACTCAACCTCAAATTAGTTCTTTTATTATTTTTCCAGCAATGAAAGGACCTAATAATACTTCAAATACATTTATGCTGTTTTTGTTTTGGTTTTAATTCTGTGTACACTAAAGCACGCTCAATGCATGATTATTGTTTTTTTAATCACTATTCCTTCAATTTTGCCTCCACTATCTTTTTTAAAATTTATTTTTATTATTTATTTATTTATTCATGAGAGACACAGAGAGAGAGAGAGAGAGGCAGAGACACAGGCAGAGGGAGAATCAGGCTCCATGCAGGGAGCCTGACGTGGGACTCGATCCCGGGGTCTCCAGGATCACACCCTGGGCTGAAGGTGGCGCTAAACCGCTGAGCCACCCAGGCTGCCCTTGCCTCCACTTTCTGATGGTCTTTGTTTCTTCTTGCATTACAATGAATCTCCTTATGACCATTTCCCTTTTGCCTGAATAATTTGCTTTAATATTTATTTTCATATGGATCTACGAGAAATAAATATTCTCTTTCCAAACTTTATGCATTCTTTGTTTTCAAAGAGTATTTCAATGAGCATAAATTCCTAAATTATTTATTATTTTCTTCCAACATCTGAAAGATTTCTTTCCATTGTCTTTTGGCTTCCTTCATTTCTTTTGGAAAGATAGCTGTTCATCTTACTGTTGTTCCTTTGTTTATCTTTGGCCATTTCTGCTTTTAAGTAATTTTTTTTTTTGTCTTTGATTTTTCAATTTCAGTATAAAGTGGTTTTCAGGGGTTTGTGGACTTTTTTGAAATTCTTCTGTCAGAGTTAGAAAATTCTCACCTGACATCTCTTTAAATTATGCTTTTCTTCTGACCTTTCCAAATGCTGTACATTAGACCTCTTCACCCTGTCCCATAAAATTCTAATGCTATTCACCATGTTTTCCCTTTTCCCTCCTCAGTTTTGGATATTTCATATTCACCTGCTTATCAGTTCATTTATCCTCTCTTCTGCTGTGTCTAATCTTCAGTTAAATCAGTTGAATTCTTAAGTTTCATATCTTATTCCTTACTTTGATTCTTTCTTACAGATTCCACTTCTCTGATGCAATTCTTTGTTTTCACTTATTCTCTTAAACATCTTCATTATAATTTGAGTTCATATCTGATTACTCCAAGCCTAGATCACCTGTGAACCTGTTCATCTTACCAAGTTTTTTTTCTCTTGATTTCTGATGATTTATTCCTATTAACATGTCTTGTCTGATAATTTCTTAATTAAATGCCAACACTTCATATACAAATCCCGAAGGCAGTAGAAGGTGTTATCACTTCCTTCTTGAAGGGAATGAGCGTGGAAAGATTACCTTTACCCTATCTAGGCCGGGCTTCCAGCTTTGGAAGGCGTGACCTATTCATTGTTTGCCCTTATTCCTGGGCTGTTGTTCTTCCAGACTCTCAGCCAAGAACCTGCAGAACCCACCAGTTCCCTTCCCCTGAGCGGGCTCTGAACTTCAGTTTTTGTCTCTCCAGCACTGTGAGTCTGCCAAAACCCTGCTTAGCTGTTAAGCCTCTTAGCACCTGTTTTCCTCTTGATTCCCCCTCCTTCGCCCTGTGTTTGCATTTATTGCTCAGCATTGGCAAATGCTCTGGGGGAATCAGGTGCAGGTTTCCTTCTCAGGGGTCCCCCTTATACTAGAATCCCAGCCCCTCACTTTCCGACAGCGCTGCTGATGACTCTGGTTGTCTTCTCTGATCATCGAGACTTTTCTGGGCTACCACTTTTTCTCCTTCAACTCTATTTCCTATGCTGTAAATTGGCAAATAACCCAGTGAGGAAAAAGCATCAGTGAATGGAGGGCTCACCCCAATGCTTTTCCCTTCCCTCTGATAACTCATACTCTCAAATCCTTGCTGTGTTGATTGGCTTCCAAAGTTTTTAAACATATTTCTTTCTATCCAGCTTTTACAGTTGTTCCCAAGGGAAGGGTCATGTCTCTACTGCAGGCTACCCTGTCCTAGCCAGAGATGTGCACTTATTTTTTTACAAGTTTCCCTGAAATCCCTTCACATTTTGCTTTGGAGTCAATCCTAGGAGCTACCACTGGACTTGGAATGTTCCTGGGGGAGGATGAGCTAGATTTGCTCTGAGGCTTGATATTTGAGAAAGGGTCAGATCTTGTTTGTTTTCCTATGGATTTTGTTTTACTGATTGAAATATCCTTTGATATCCTTAAAATGCCAAGTTAGGGGCTACAGTCATTCCTCAAATGGGGGCTGGGCATGTGAGCATCACAGCCTCCATCTCAGATGGAGAAAAACAAATTGCAAGCATTTTCTCTCAGGAGAAATGGATTTTGAGACAGTGGGACCCCTAGTATGGGCTCTAGCTTATGGTGAGTGTTTGGGAGGTTTGCCAACCATGTACTGGCCTTCTTGGCAACCCAGCAGTCTCTTCGTTTCCTTCTATTGGCCAACCTCTGTTCCAGGCTTCTTCTTGGGTGAACCCCTGTGCTTACTGCTCCCCAGGTGGGAGGAAAGGAAAGCAGTCTCCTCGGGCAACTGGTGCCCTTGGTTTCGGGCTTGTCTGAGAGAGTGAGCCAGCTTGGTTTTAAACTGTGCTGTATCTCAGTTATCTGCCTTGGGTTTTAACTATCAAAATAAACCAGTTCTGGGTCGTTACCCCATGGTGCCAGCCAGAATTATGATCCTGGCGCTCTCTCCCTGTATCCCTGGCTCCCAAGCAAACAGGCCCCAGATCTTTGCTTCTGTGTGACCCTGGGCATTTGAAAGCCTGCATTTACTCACACCAGCCAAAGTTACCATAATAACAAAGCCCTTTGCTTATTTTCCAGCTTTGTCTATGCTTTCTCCTGGCTTGGAGGCTGGATTGTGGCTGGCTTCCTCTCATGGCCTCCTTTCATCTTGCGTTCCTGGCACCCAGCGCTGGAACAAGGCTGAAGTTGCCACTTAAGTTTGGGAAGCCAGGAGGTAGAAATGAGGACCAGTTCCCTTAGAAAATGCCTGCTTTGCCTAGTTTACAACCTGAAGTCACTGATGAGTGGGGCTTCAAGCTCTGGCACCCTGGGGCAGGGCCTCTGACATTCTCTGTGTTCTAGAGACCTTTGGCTCGCCTCAGGACAGTCTTTTTAATCTATGAAATGAAGCCAAATATTGAAAATCGTTGCTAGATATTGAGAAACACAAATCAATGGCACAGATCATGCAGTACATTTACAGTGGGTGCTTTCTCAAGCTGGTTCCAACGGTGGGCTTTCTAAAGAGCTGAGAAATACTGATTTTTTGGAGCACATTGTTGTGGTTGCAGGTCTCTGAAAATCCCTCTTAATTTTTGTCGCTATTGCTAATACCGCTGTGGCTTTATTACCTACATTCAGAATGAAAGGATATGCCTCATCCCGGTAGTTTTTCCCATGCAGTTTTTGAAGCTCTGATGTCTCCAGGCTGACACCTGAGTGAGGATCACCGTGTCTCCAAGGCCTAAGGAGCGTGCATGCACGTCTGCACACAGAGCAAGAGCAGCCGGGCCGAGCTGGCAGCAGGGCACCCCGAGGCTCACCTCTGTCCTCATGAGCCACGGAGCACACTGAATTCCTCTTCCAGGCACCGACTCTTCCCTGCCCTGCGCTTGTTGGTCCGTGTCACCCGCTGCTCCCTGGGCCCTCAGGTCCCTGTGTCTTTGCACAGGCTGCAGGAGGGGTCCGTCGGAGCCACAGCCCTCAGGGCTCCCACCAGTGTCACTGGGGTCTCATCCATCATGACCACTGTCCCCGAAAAGCAGCGGTGTCAGTGCAGTCAGACTCGGGGAGGCAGTTAGGCCTTACAATCCAGGGACTGCATCTCATTTCCTCCTGGGTGTACACAGAGACACACAGACTCACAGACACATACACACAGAGACACACACGGACATAGAGACACACAGAGAAACACAAACACAAATATAGACACACAGAGAGACACACACAAGCATAGATACGGAGATACATACAGACACACACACACAGAGAAACAGAGACACACAGACACATACACACAGGGACACACAAGGAAACTCAGATACACAGATGCACACACATAGATACAGAGATACATGCAGGGACACACACACACATAGAGACACACACATACACATACTTATGCAAGAGTAAGCAGGGACTGAAGGGAGGCCAAGGCTGCACATGGTTAGACTTTCAGCTCTGCTCACTTCTGGAGAGTGACCTTGAGAGGAGGCACCAGAAGTGCACTGTGAAGACCACGAGCCAAGTGGTCAACAGAGAGTGTCAGCACCTGCCCAGGACACCAACGCACATCTTGCTGGAAAAGCCTGTGAGACAGCCCCCGGGTTTTAGGAATTGTCAGCCTCCAGACATGCATCGGAATTCACTTGGGAGAAGTGAAGCCTCGGACAGCGAAGGCCTCTTGACCAGGAGAGTCAACACAGCCATGGGGACTGGCATGAGGTGGACACCAGAACAGGAGGTGGGCCGCCGGGGGTGCCCTGGTCGGGGGGCTAAGGGAGAACTGCGGGGGGAGGGCAGGGGCAGTTCACTAGAATCCTCGTAATGAGGGAAATTGGTCATGTGGCCCATAATTCCTTATCTCTAATTTTATAATGAAAAGGCCACTTGCAACATTGGCAAAGAAATTAAAACAAAACAAAACAAAACAAAAAAAGAAAATTAAAACAACATCAACAACAATAACAGTGAAGCTGATATCCTGACCACCTTGGCCTGCCCCTGACGTGGCGGGGTCCAGAGAAGAAGGGCATAGGGACACCCACAGACCACATGGCTAATACTGCAGGGTTACAAGTCAGAGGAAACAAACTGTTGAAGGCGATCTCACTGCTCCTCCTCCACGCCTCCATCGCTGGCTGGAAGGGCAGGACAGAATTTAGAGATGGTGGGCTCCTTGCACCCCACACCCGAGTGGGGCAGGTGGGGCCAGCTGGCTCCTGAGTGTAGACCCCACTGTCCTCTTCCCATCTCAGATGACATCTTGCACCGCGAGGACCCTACACACAAGCTCTGCACTCCCCCCACCACACACACACACATCAACAGTCGTCCAGGGCCATCCTTTGAGGATCTGAGTGGACGTACTTTCAACAGAGCAGGCCACAGAACGGGTTGGGCCGTATTAACAGGAAGTCCCTGGGTCAGGCAGGGGCTGTGAACTCCAGGTTCTCATGACCTTGTCCATCAGTAGGTAGGCATTCGGGTTCAGGGCAGGAGCTCCTGTCTCCCCACCTGCGGAGCTACTGGCATCACAACTTAATTATGCTCAGTTTGCACCAATTCCCAACCCTACTCCACATGCATGAGTATTTTTAACAAAGTTGAAACCGGTGTATATGCCGGTTGGAACATTTCCTCACTTTCTATTTTAATGGAAATATTTTCCTTGTATCTACATAGTCTTCCTAGTTAAAATATTTTATTTTTTATTGCCCTCAAAATATATAATCGTTGAAATATATAATTGTCGTAGATAAATAAGAAAATACAGAGAATTGTGAATAAAAGAATTGTTGTGTATTCCCAGAACTCCTGGATAGGTGCTATTAACATTTTATGTATTTCCCTTCAGTATGTTTATGATACATATTCATATATATTTTTCTTTTCAAAAATAGGATTTTCCTGTAATTGTTGTTTTGTAGCTTACTTTTTCTGCATTTACTGTATCTCAAATCTCCCCAGGTGAATACATGTATTTCTCTGACATTTTCCTTAATGGCACCCAGTATTTCATGGTGTGGCTAAACCAGCAAGAGCAATACTGATGGTAGGGTGATACACCCCATCCCCGCGCCGGAGTCTGGGCCCATCTCGCTGTCCCCACCTTCACGGTGTTGTGAAGAGGTGTCTATCTCTGTACTCACTGTTAGGGTGCTCAGGCTTCTGTGGCCCCAGATTTAGACCTTTTCTTAGTTTGTGATATTATAAATAAAATTGTGTCCAACTTGATTGACACATGAATTTTTTGGACTTGTCACAGGTTTTCATCGTAAAAATTCCTGGAAATGAAATTGCAGGGTCATGGGGTATGCATGTTTTCAGTAAACCTTATATGTGTTGTCAAATTTGCCTCTAGAAAGCTTTTACGCAGATTTTTTTGTCCAGGGCTATGTCAGAATGGCCCCTCTTCTATCAGGTTGATGAGGACCCTGGGCTCATCAGTAAAAAGCAAAACCCTAATAGAGTAACAGTAGGAAGGACACAGTAGGAAATCTGGCGAGTGGGTGACATACTTCTGTGTCAGCTGTTCTTATTTCTCTTTTGTGAGTCACCTTGCTATGCTCTTTACCTATTTTTCCCTTTATCTTCTTAGTGATTTGCAAGTCCTCCTTGTACCTTAAGGACAATAACCGTGGGCTGATCATCTAGTTAGCAAACATTTTCTCTCAGTTGGTTAGAGTTTTAATTTTTTATCATGCATCTCCCCTTTCAGCAATTTTTTTTTTTTTCATTTTTGTTCAGACAAACTTCTAGCAATGTCTCCGGTTTCCTTATTTAGGTCTCACCCTTGGAAAGGCTTTTCTCACACCAACTCCCTACATTTTTTAAAGATCATGTATATTTATTACTTGTCCTTCTGTGTTATTTTTCATCAGCTTGTCTATTTCCAAAATAAATTTGGAATTTATTTGTTGTGAAATATGAGATAAGGATCTCGTTTTGTTTTATTAGAAAATAGTTAACCAATAATTTAGCTCCACGTATTGGAAAATGTATCCTTCCTGCGCCCGTTCTTTCAAAATGACTCCATTGTTTTCAGGAGTCCTATCAGGGCTTGCATGTTTGCTCTAAATTCTTTGTCCACGGTCATCTGGATTTTCTGGGGTGACATGGGCATCTGGCTTTGCTGCACGTGACATGGGTAGTATTGTAGGTTCATATGTAAAAGGGGATTCTTCTAGTCGTTCTTATTTTTCAAAGTTCTCTGGGTTTTGTGGAGGGGGTTCTTGAAGATGAAATATAATATTTACTTATATCAGCTGCATGTTTATTAATTAATGCATCAATTTTTAGAGCAGTGCCTAATAATAGCTTTAGCATCTCTAGATTTTTTCCAAAAGGAAGATATTTTATTTTTTTATTTTTTTATTTTTATTTTTCCCAAAAATATACTGATTTTATTTATCTGTCAATCCATACATATATCCTTCTATATATCTTTTTATATAAGTGTGCATGATAGCATAAATGAAATTAAATTTAGGGATATATATAAAATATATACATATATACATAATCATCATATACACTGCATACTGTTTTAGTTTCAGTGGATTTATTTTTTCTTTTATTTTTTAAATTTTTTTAAAATTAAAAAAAATTTTATTGGAGTTCAATTTGCCAACATATAGCATAACACCCAGTGCTCATCCTGCCACACACCCCCCTCAGTGCCCATCACCCAGTCACCCCAACCCCCCGCCCACCTCAGAGAGCTTTCGATTTTGTTGAATTACATTCCACAATACGTCCCTGAGATAAGTATTTGGGGACATTTGCCCCTTCTTTTCTTCGCATGAAGCTCTCAAGCCACGACTGTCTCATTTTGTCCATGCCTGAAAATGCCTTTGGCCTTCCTCATTTTGTCACCTTCATGGTGGCTCTCTGGGTACACTTTGGCTTCCTGGTCTTTCACTGCTTGAAACTGTGATTAAACCTGCTCGAACCCAGGTTCTGTTAGAGCCCGTTGGCAGCTGAGTCTGTTTTGTGTCGCATGTGTCGATCTGCACGCCCCTAACCTCTGCTGCATCATCGCATCATCGTACAGGAGCCCGAGTCTGCAAGAGCTCTGGGCTGGGGGCCCCTGTTGCTTTGCGTCTCGCGTAACCAAGCTGCCAGTGGGGTCTTCTTATCTGTTGGGTTCACTTAATAAAATCTTCCTGAGGATTTGTGGAAGACAAGAGGGCATGGAAAGAAAAAGAATACCGTAGGCTGCAGCTTCATCTTCCATTCATACCCAGCCTCAAACTCCATGTATACCTTGATCTTTGCTAGCTTCAAAGCAAGCAGGAACTAAACTTTATATTTGGAAAAGTCTAGCATCTGAATGAACCACAAGACCAGCAGTAAGAGAACTAAGCCCTGTGTTCTCACTGTGGGAACTTCTCTCCTCGACTGTGGGGAGCACAGCCAATCCTCCCCACCATCCTCCTTCAGAGGCCTCAGCCTGCATCACTTCCAGGGCAGGTGCAGCCCAAGGCCTCATCCTGAAGCTGGGCTCCCCCCATGTGGCCCCTGAATGCACTGGCAGGTAAGAGCTGAGACCTGCTGCTGGATGACACTTTCCTGGCTTTGTCAGCAGGCTTGGGTACGGGAAAGAGAAGTGGGAGCCACACCCTCAGGATGGAATGGCCTTGGTCCCACTGTGAGTAACGCTGAGCACTCTGATCCCAGATGTTCGGAACAATCCGCCATGCCCCTGGGTAATAGAGCCCATTTCAGTATGCCCGTCTCTGGCTGGTTTCAGAGAAGAATTGCTGCGTTTTCCTACTGTTTTGCAAATGCATGAAAATGGCTAGAAATTTTGGTCACCACGTGAGTCCTTTTATTACAACTGAAAAGTAGGAAAGGGTGTTTTAGTTCAAACAAATAGCATTGCAGGCACAATATGTTACATTAAGAAAGGCTAATTTTGTATTATTAAATATAATCAGAAACACAACGTGAGGCTTGTCATGTTGACATGGTGTGCTAGGTACCTTAACACAGCTCAGCAGGCTGCCGTGTTTGCACACTGCTTAAACTTTCTCATCGATGAGTTTTTGCATGATAACCAGAATATTAAAAATACATGAAAAGTGGCCTCACACTCCTCAGAAAATGCAGGCCCGGGTTACTGGAAAGCAGCTCCCCTCAGCAGAACTGCAGGTTGCAAAGCCTCAGCGGCTACTCCGACACTCTCCTGGATCAGGGCTGAGCTCCATACTTGCTCGCTGCCTCCCGGTGCTGGCTCTGGCCCTGGTCTCGCACACTGCAGCCCTGTCAGCACTCATCAGTACCATTAGGCACAGTGGAGGGGAGGCATGCTTTGATCCTAATAGCTTTCCTTGAGCGGCAAAGCTATAACTGCCTCTTACTAGTTTTTGGCCACTTCCCAGGCTAACCATGTTCTCAACATTCTCCTACCTCTCTCCACCATACCACTCTGGAAGGCTCTGGAAGTTTCCAAGAAGACTGAGGTAGGTGGCTACACAGGTAGCTTTTTCTGGGATGTGGGGATATGCACCCATTTATCTTCTACAAAGAACAGGGTTCTTTTGGGAGAAAAAAGACTAAAGCAAGAAAGAGAAGATGTTTGGCTCTCAAACACAATGGGTCCACAGTCTTCCATTACTCTTGGTGTTCTTTAAACAATAGAAGATACTTTGAGCAGAACATTTTAAAAATAGGTGCAATTCTCACCTTGGCCACAGGACACATCCAGCCCTGCCTCTGTGAGATGCCTGATGTTACATGACAGGGTCTCCTGCTCTATCCATTGGGACACATTGGATAAATAAAGAAGAAAAGAAAGACAAAGAAATGGAAAGGAAAGGAAAACTTGTCCTCCAGTAACCAAAAAGACAATTTTGAATCGATCATTTGCACATTGGAGACTGTAGTGATTTATAGCATCAGTTGCTTTTTCTCAATGACATTTACAGTTTGTGGTTAGTAAAAACAAGGTGTTGAGTGATGGGGAAGATCTGTCGTCCTATTTGGTATGGTGGCCAAGCAGACACTCAATCCCTCTAAATGTTTCTATGGCTTCTAAGACATAGATGTTACACCAGGACGTAGCTCTGTGTTTACCATGTGTCAGTCAAGATAGGTTAAGCTTTGCTCATATAACAAAACCCAGAAGCTGATTTCTCACTCATGCAAAGTCTACCATGGGTTGGGCTCATGGGCTACCCCAGGTGACTGTCCTCCATGGAGCAATACAGCAATGCAAGGGGCTGCTCCCACTTTGTGACCTTCCTACCTCAACACGTGGCTTGAAGGTTCTAGCAGGAGGACAGGAGAGAGCACAGAGATCACCCGTTCACTCTTCTGGGCTTCAGCCTAGAAGTGACACTTGGCACAGCTGCCCACAGACCAACTTCTGGAATCAGTAACATGGTCTCCGTCTAGCTGCAGGCAGCCCAGGATGTGTTGTCTTCCTTAGTCCTGGAAGAAGAAAATGACTTGACCTGGTGAAGACAAGGCATTGTCTCTGGAGAGACCATTAGGAAAGAATAAAAGACTGTTGGAAGGCAGAAGGACAGAAGAGCTAGTTGTGGTGGTCAGTAGTGGAATCCTTCCAGACACCAAACATTTGCTTGGCGGGCATAGACCTGCAGTGAGGAATAATGGCAGTGTCAGTGGTATAGCAGGCAAATGTAACATCTAGAATTTGAAGGAGGTTGGGGGTTGCCTAACTTACTTGATTTCATTTATTTGATTTTAGTTTTTTAATAGGGGAAAAAAATACATGGTAATAAATCAAGTAGTCCAGAAGCAAGGAGAATGGAAGGCAGCAACTTCCCATTCTGCCCCTCTGGCTCCATTCTGTTTCCTAGATATAAATTTGCTTGTCCTTTCTGCTCTGGTTGGCTTTTGTAATTTGAGATAATATGCTTATAATTCTATTACTTGAT
Organism: Canis lupus familiaris; assembly: GCF_011100685.1. Lineage (NCBI taxonomy): Eukaryota > Metazoa > Chordata > Mammalia > Carnivora > Canidae > Canis > Canis lupus. The sequence goes on along the minus strand of NC_049249.1, from coordinate 38,140,333 downwards.
TTATCAGATTTATGCAATAATTGATACTTTAATGCAGGAGATAAGCATTAAACTTGCCTTTATACTCTCGGGTGATATTGAATCTCTTTGACAACTGGTACCACCCGGTATTAGCCAGTTGAAACATGCAGATCAAGGTGCTGGGGTAGGGCTCCACAGGTGCCCTGCCTGGCAGCTGTTAATCCTTTAGATACTAAATGTGAAGGAAACCAGTTCAATCGAAGGAGAAAGTTTACATGGTGGTGGTGGGGCGGGGAGGGGAGGGGACACGAGCGGTGGCTACTTACTAAGTTGTATGGAACTACTTTAATACTTTAACAGTGACATTAGTCCTGTTAGAGCTGGATGTCGGCCTTGTCTCCACCAATCCCATGAAATTTTTCCAACATGTGATATCGCCATCAATACCATTTCCATTGGTTACCTTGTTAATTTAAATAATGCATCTAGGGATCCCTGGGTGGCGCAGCGGTTTGGCGCCTGCCTTTGGCCCAGGGCGCGATCCTGGAGATCCGGGATCGAATCCCACGTCAGGCTCCCGGTGCATGGAGCCTGCTTCTCCCTCTGCTTGTGTCTCTGCTTCTCTCTCTCTCTCACTGTGTGCCTATCATGAATAAATAAAAATTTAAAAAAATAAAAATTAAAATTAAAAAAATAAATAAATAAATAATGCATCTAATCCTCTATTCTTGTTTCTATAATCTTGAATAATGTCTCTTGACTGAATTATGAAATGGATTATGAAATGCACCCCAAATTATCTGTTTTTTTAATGCATTATTTAAGGTAGATGAAACTCTCAGGTACATTTTCCTTTAGATAAATTCAAACACCATATGAATCTATTCCCCTCAGCAGGGGCAGGAAAACGGCTCTGATACTGGCCAAGATCCCAACGACATGGCTTCTGCCCTGTCATGTTCAAGGGGCCCTATGGACCAATGCAGAAATTATCCAGCCTGGCATCTTAGCTAGTATTCTTGCCTCTTGGGAGACGGGTTTTTGTTCCAGGTCTAGTCCCAGTGTGTACCGGGCTTTACAGAAGAAGGCCCAGCTAAGAGCCAAGCCCAGCTTACACCAATACAGTGTAGGCACAGAGGTGGGGTCTCGGCCATCAGGAGCTCCGGAAGGAAGAGACCCTATCTTACCTGTATCAGCTTCCTGTTGCTGCTGTAATAAATTACTACAAATTTAGAAGTTTAAGACCAGGTAAATGTATTATTTTACTGTTTTGGAGGTCAGATGCCTAAAAATCACTCTCACTTGGCTAAAGGCAAAGTGTGAGCCATAGTGGTTCTTCCCGGAGGCTCCCAGAAATATTCCATTCGTTGTTTTTTCCAGCTTCTTGAGGCACGTGCATTCCTGGCATGCAGCCTCCCTCCAAACACTGCACCTTCTTACTTCTTCATGTGTCTTATTCCTCGTTCTGATCCTGCCCCTTCTAATAAGAACCCTCATGAGTGCATTTAATTGTGCCTGGGCAATCCAGGTGGGCCTCCCTACCTTGGGGTCTTTGATGAAATCACATCAGCAAAGTCCCTTTTAATGTGTTCGGTGACATATTCACAGGTTCTGGGAACAGGATGTGGATGTTCTGGGAGGCCCTCTGCAGGCTGTCACATGGCTGAAATGACAGTAGCAAAGTCAAGGAAAGGGGTGGGGTAGATCTGTTGGAAGACAGTGACGGGTCAGTGACAGCCTGACTGGGACGTCCCTCTGACTGCAGGACAGGAGGCAGAAACGGGTGGGCTGAAGCTGGTGACTGGCTTAAAACAGTGAGATTTCCAATTTGGGTCCCTCGGTCCAAGACAAGAAGCGGGAGCTCCTTGGCACTCATGGACCTGCAAGGTGATTAGGTGCAGGTGCAGGACCAGGACGGACCACTCCCTCCTCGCCCATCCTGGCACCACAGGACCACACACCGACTCCTTCCACCTTGGAGCTGAGCCTATAGATCCTTAGTTGGAAATGGATACGCCATGGAGGGAGTGAGGTTCCTGACATCCTGACTCCATGAGGGGGACTCTGCTTTATCTTTTCATGATTACCCGAGCAAAGATTTGCATCAAGGGGAGCTGGAATATGGGAGATGAGATCATTTAAGACAATTCCCTGTGGTGGTGATAGAAACAACAGGAGCCAGTAGTGACTGCTTTTGGATTCATTTATACCTCTGAGAATTCCAGACATCTAAGGCAAATTATAGCTAACATGCCCAGGTTTTAGATAATTTTTCTAGGTTCATACATAGGGTGCTCAGATTCTGGACTTTTACTCTGGTTGGCAGAATCCTAAGCCAGTCCCCCAAATTCTACTCCCCCTGGGGCCAACCGCCCCAAAATAGTCCCCTCCCTGAATATGGGCACGGCCTGTGGGCATGATGGGAGGTGGCCCCCATGGCTGTGTTAGTCTCTGGTGAAGGTGAAGGGTCCCTGCAGATGTAATCAAGGCTCAGATCAGCTTGACCTTGAGTGACTCCAAGGGAGCTTTCCTTGAGTAGACCTGAGTGATCTGATGCAAGCCCTTAAAATAGGGACTCGGCCCTTCCTGCTGGCTCTGAGTGAGTCTCCGACATGGTTGTCGAGGGGTGGGGGGCTCTGTGACCTGAGAGCAGCCGACGGCTGACAGTCAACCAGAAAGTGGGGACCTCAGTCCTACAAGCACAGGGAACGGAAATCTGCCAACAGCCACATGCAGCCACGCTGACACCTTCATTGCAGCCTGAGACTCTGAGCAGAGGCCCCAGCTAAGCCGCGGCTGGACTCCTGACGCACAGAAACAGTGCGATCGTGAACGAGTGTTGTTTTGTGGTGGTTTGTTATGCAGCCGTGGGGAAGTAGCACAGTTATGTACAGTGTATATGCGGAGATCAAGCTGCGCGTGGACAGGACCGCTGGGTTTACTAGACCTGGACGGACACATGGCTCTGCGGACTTAATCCCAGAAAAAGGACGAGGGAGGGTCACTTGGCCCCGGGTGTACACCCCTCCGGGCTGTGAACGGACACGTCTCCATGAGGAGTATGAGAGATACCACGGGAAACCAAAGGCGGCTTACACTGAAAAATGCTCCAGTGTCTCAGAAGTGGCTCTGATGCGATTTCACCAGGAAAAACTTCCCATTTTTAAATAATATCGTCTTGATTGCACATTTCCATTCATCATGACAATATTTTCCTCTGCCAAAACAAAGAACAAATGCGCTCTTTATAAGATAAAATTGTGTGTGTGTGTGTGTGTGTGTGTGTGTGTGTTTATTTCAGCCAAGCCAGGGGTCTCATAGTCCCTGACTTATAATAAGATCCCAGATTTCAAAAGAAAGCTGGTTATTGATGGCCTACTTTTTTCAACATGGTAGCATGTCAATAAATTGGAGAATATTTTAGTTTGTTAGATTTCCCCAAGCATTCTGGAGAAATCCTTAGACAATTTGCCATATAAACTGAGTTAATTGCTTTATAGAGCAGAGCTATATCAACTATTTAGATATACCATATGACAGACATTCATAAATACGAGACAGACATATTTGTCAATAAAGTGATGTATAAGATAATTATTTTTATTATGTGAATTTCCAAGTTGAAATCAGGATCATCTGAGTTGTACTAACGACTGGCAAGGCCTCAACCAGTTGTCAGCACAACGAGAAGGGAAAGCTCTGGGTTGTTTTCTGATTTTCCCCAGTTCTTCCTCATGCCTGGAATGTAAATCTCAGGACACCATAAAATTGAATAAAAAAAATGTAAGTTTAAATTATTTTTATTTTAAGTCGGGTAGGAGCATAATAGAAAAAGATCATCAAAACAATGAGAAGAAATAATTGTTAATTTCTACAGTACCTTGAAACAGAAGCCCAAGAGAATAAATGGAATAAGGATACTATTAAAATTTCCTCTTTTATTATATCTTCTCTGCCAGAGTAATTGTTGCTGTGTCCAATATATGCAGGGGACAATTTACTAGCTGTTTTCTATTAGTTTTTAACATTAACATATACAGAAATAAAATGAATAGCAAGCTTTCTTTGCTTAATTAAATGAGTGACAAGGCATAGATGTTGCTGGACCAACTCTTCTACATAATGTCTGAAAGCTCAAGGAACCAAACAGAAGTACCATAAGCAATGCAAACTTCCTCCTTTATTAAGTGAATATTGATGCAATATCATGGAATATTTCTCAGACCACCACGTAAGATGGGCCATGTGGTTCGTTTTCTGCAAGAATTATATATTAGTATTCAGATGGAAAAAAATTCCTAATCATTTGCACACGGGATTAAAGCTTTGCATAGGTTTTTTTTTTTTTCCTCTGTGAAATCATTGCTCCTCACGAGTACCCATCAGGGTAGATGTTTCTAACGGCACGATGGCGCAGAACGGAGACTTACAGGGAATTCCTGGAAACACACTGGCTTGTTCCAAACCCTGGATTTCCTTCATGGCTTTTCCAGAAATAGAAAATTGACCTTGTTTGGATCTTAAGGTGTATTCAAGGCTGGATCGGCTCAGTAAGGCATGTTAACCAGATGTGATAAATGCTAATCCCGAATAAGATTAATAATAGGGTCCTTTTTTTTCTTTTTTTTTTCTGAGCAGACTGTGCTCACAGCCCAGAGCACACTATGGGCTGCTCTCTCTCTCTCTCTCCTCTCTTGGTCTGGATGTATGTCTCTCCCTGCACACACACGTGTATATGTGTGTACGTATACGACTCTGCTTACATCCATGATGATTTAACCCAAGAGCAGCCCTCTGAGGCAGGCACTATTAATATCCCCATTTTATAGATGAGGAAACAGGTAAAGAGGCCTGAAGCCAGAAAGAGCATCCAGGCATATTGATGGAGCACAGCACAGCTGCACCTGGAGCAGGTGACTGATGGGTTGATTCATTCAGCAGGTATTTATTGAGTACTTACTGTATACCAGACCTTCTCCTCCATACTGGGGACATATCATGGACGCAGTAAACACAGTCCATGCCCTCATGGAGCCAACAGTCTGGATTATTTTTAATGATCTATTCCCTACTATGATACGACTAACACTACCACCCCAGCCAAACTCAGCAAGTTAATTACAACTCAAGAAGGTTAATTAGGTATCCCAGGAAAATACATGATTGAGCTGTAAGTCTGTTTGGGGAGGCTCTGGGGCTTGGTAGAGCAGCCTTCTCTACTTCGGTGACTGCATGGCGTGCTCGGGTGTGCTGTGGTGGTGTTGCAGGTGCTGCATGTGGTAGAGACCCGTTAACCAATTTTTCCTGTACCCCCTTCTTACCAGTGCCTATCATCCCTCCTGCTAATTCCTGGTGTTTGTGTGTGTGTGTGTGTGTGTGTTTGTGTGTTTATTTAGAAACAGAAAAGGATTAAATAAAATCTGATGTGAGTTTTTAGATAAATTGACCCACGTTTGGTTTATCAGCCAGCTCAGCAAAGACTCTCCCCACAGGGCTATTAGCAATTTTGCAACAGGAGTGGGCTCAAATGGGCAGGTGCTTCATTTTGTATGACCCTAACAATCAGGGACACCCCCCGACACACACACTCTGGGCCTCGAAGCAGCCATTCAGGCCTGGCGATCCCTGGGCCATCCCACACTCCACGTATCTTTGGAAACAGTGGTATTTTCTGCGCTGGCCATGGTTTCTCTCCCAGTCGTCTATATGGTGGTCCCCAAGCAGTCCCAAATGACATGCAGACCCTGAGAGGTTTACAGTGGATGTATACAGCACCACCGACAGCGCACGAACTCCTCCAAAGAGCATCGTGGCCGTGAAGATACAGTAATTCATATTTCCAATATTGCTAATAAAATTTAACAAATGGAAAACCAAAATGTCAAACAAGCAATAATACTGATGGTATTTTCTCTTAGGCCGAGTAAAGAAAATCATAGTGACTTTAATTGGTTAGAATAACAAAAAGAAAAGAAAGAAAGAGCCACCATGTGACTCAGCTAGAGGGAGGGCGAGCCTAATTTTCCTAGAGTTGGTGGTAATAATGCACGAGGCCTAGGAGAGGAGGTACTTTAGACTGGTGTAATTGACTTGGATTAATTATGAGGGTGATGAATAGTGTCCCCCTATGTAAATGAGGGTATGCCCGAGACTTGAGACCAATGAGAGTGCAGCTGTGCTTTAGTGGACCGTGGCGTCATATTTCATGGAGCTCAAGTTGAAAGGGAAGAGGAGTGATATTTATGGAGTGCAAAGCACTGTGGGACTTTGTGGGAAACCACATATATCCCGCTTGTCAGAAAACATCTTAATATTTACTCCGGTGATCCCAAGACTGGAGCCCCCCGCCCCCACACCTCCAAAGCGTTCATTCACCCATTTTCCAGATAGAAAGCTCCGGTAAATCCACCAAAGCTGTTGTGCTTTCGGGAATGTCGTTTCGGATTTGTGGATTATTCCTCTGCGATACCACGACGGTGACATGTGTGGGAGGAAATGCTGATAATGATTTGGGGAATCGCGCTGAATAATCCTCCTGTTGCAGTTTGTCACAACTGGATTCGATGCAGCCAACATTTCCCTTGTTGGTGATTTTCCTGTAAAACTTTAAGCCCCGCTGAGGGCCAGCATTCACAGGGAAGAAATTGTGGCTTTTTTTTTTTTTAAAGAAACTATCAGTTGGGTTGCTTGAACATGATGCCGAATGAACAAAGCAACGTGGTCGTGCACTTGTTCAGATGTTTCTAAATGTCCAGATGCTCCATACTAGGTTCACAAATGGCTGGGGCACGGGCTGAATGAAGGTTTCCGTGTTACTAAGAGGATGTGGTGTGGACACAGTCTTACCATTGTAGGCATCGAGGATTTTGAAAACAACTTTTTAGTGCTTGATGATAACAGGCTCCAGAATCTTCCATGATCCCAAACTCTCTGTAGCATCAGCTCCAGCTTCCATAACCTTTCGGGACAGCATATTCTTTCCCAACTATTTGGTCTTTGGCACATCGAAGGGGTTGCAATTATATGATAATTCAAGCTTGTTATTTTTTTTATTTTTTTATTTTTCGGATTTGCCATGATGACACTAAAGATCAAAGCAAAATAAAATGGGGAAGGTGCGCAAATAGCCATAGTTTGGTCCATGTTTCCCACGTAGTACGTTACATTAAGAGAGGTTAATTCTGTATCAAATATAATCAGAAGCACAATGCAGGGGCTTGTCACGCTGACATGGGGTGGTGGGTACTACAATGCCGCTCAGCAGGAAGCCTTGTTATATTTTTTATATGTTAGTAGATGTCTACTTAGAATTGATCAAACCTTTGCTTCCGAAACATATATGCCAACACCTCCGCAACACACCATAAACTAGACTCTCAGAAAATAATAATGATGCTTATCAGTCACTCGCCTTGAGTTTGCTTGTGAAAAACCTCCAGCTAGTGTGCTATTGGAGCTCTTAAAACATAGATCTTTTTGCTGTACTGATAATTCACTCACAGCTTGAGATTGATGACTATGTGAAGTCCATAAAAGATGTTACCACTATATTTTGTTCTTATGATTTATTTTATCATGTTGTCAAGGTTTGCAGAAAACAAGAAACAAATCAATGAATGTCATGCTTAAATATTAAAGAAGGCTGTAATACACATTTTTATTCAGATGCCTTATTCAATCTTGTGGCTCAGAAAAGAGTAGTGGCAACCAAGCTTTTATTTGAATTACTTTTGGAAAAATTAATTTAGGAGGACTGTTGAATTGTGAATGGCCAAAGGTAGCTAACCTTATTTGCTTAAATAGGAATATATGGTTGCAGGACTCCTTGGAAAAAGCAGTACTAACAAACCACAGGGAAGTGAATGGATTTTAAAGCATCAAGAAGTTGGGCTGGAGCGCGCTGATCAAGTTCAAGCCCGCGGCGTGGATAGAAGGGTATTTGAGAAGAAGTGAAGGGATAAGACTTTGCTTCGGGGATGGGGGATGGATACTGTGCACTTTGCTTTTGAAACGAATCATTTCCTTCATCATTATTTGAAATGAAGATCACCGTCTACTCCTAGGGAAGGCACGTCTGTAAGCATGGCATATCCAGAATTGTTGCCCTTTCCCGCACCTCATTAGATAGCCAGCAGAGAAGAACAGCTAAATCTTGCTTTATTTTTCTGAGTTTGACTGGCTTTCTGAAAAGGGGCCTACCTGTGCTGATGTTGTCAACTGCATATTAAAACAATCCAGAGGTGGAGTCTGCACGTTTCTGGGCCGTGGAAAAATATATACTCTGAAGTCTGGCTTTATTTAGTTGTTTCTGGTTTTTCTTTTGTTTGTTTTTGTTTTTTTTTGTTGTTGTTGTTGTTTTGGTTTTTTTGGAAACAGAGAAGACTACCGCCCCACAAAAAAAAAAAAAAAGAAAGAAAAGAAAAGAAAAGAAAAGAAAAGAAAAGAAAAGAAAAGAAAGAAATGAAAAGAAAAGAGAAAGAATCAAAGGACCTATGTCAAAAATGAACTTCCCAGGTCCTGTTCTGAGACAAGTACGCGTCAGCCTAATAATCACTTTCCAGAAACTCAGGTCTGTGCTGGGATAAGGGATGAACAGACCCCATGACTGCCTGGCACTTTGAGGTCCTGAATGCCTTTGAATTATCAAAGAAAAAGTAATTAGGTTCGGCATCATTTCATTGTTAAGTGTATTTTATTATATTCTTGTTTCGTGAAAATTGGTGATCACCACACAGTAGATATGGTGGGTCCAGAGTAATGTGAATATTCAATTAGCCACAAGACCCTGCTCTTTGACCATTCAGGAATAAACTGGAGTTTATTTAAATGTAGAAAACAGATAAATTAGGAGGTGATCATTTGCATTACAATAGGATTCTTCATTCTGAGGGAGGATTCCTTGTGGGATTCTTTTAAATAGAAAGCTCTCCAAGTACTTTGAAAAATATAATTTGATTTTTAAAAATTCTCTTCTCATGTACTTTTCTCAGGAACATGCCTATTGTACGACACGAGAGGCGTATCTATTTAATTTGGTAATGAGAAAGCCTCGCTGCAAATATTTTGGACTTAAAAAAAAATTCAGATGTACTCGTATGAAAGTCAGACCCAGACTTCAAACTTAAGATCTGTTTCATGACCATTTATTTCCTTCTCTCGAGGTCAGCCCCAAAGCAAGTGGTCAGCCCCAAAGCAAGTGTCGGTTCTGTTAATTCACCTTCAACCAACCTGCCCTCGCCTGCTGGTGCCTGGACAGGAGGGGACTGCGAGGGGCATGTGGGACGCCCCGGAGCCAGCTGGCTGCTGGGGTTGCTGCCTGGTTGCTTTAGAGGATCAGGAAGGAGACAGAAGCAGAGGACCTGGGGCTCAGAAGGGCAAGCCTCTGGATGATGCAAGCAGATTGGGTGGTTTATCACAAAAGCTGTGTGTGTGTGTGTGTGTGTGTGTGTGGCCACCTGGGCCGCTACTCTGGCGCTTAAGACAACAAAGGACAGAAACTGTTGAGTGGGAAGGAGAGTCTGGATGGATGAGCCTGCAGGAGACGGGCAGCCCTGGGGCATCGGGGAGGATACCAGCCTCACCGCAGGCAATCTTGGTGGCCAAGCCCCTCTGCTGGCGCCCGCATAGCTGGCTGTGAGCCCAGGGTCCCTCGTTCTCTCCTGGCTCCTGGGACCACATGCTAAGCAACCCTCCCTCCTGGGGTCCAGTTTGTCAAGGAGGAGAGGCTCTTACTCAGCAGTAACGGGACCCACAGGGGCCCAAGCCACAGTGACTGGTCTATTGGCAAAAATGGTCATGGAGTCAAGGGTGTTTAGAAACTTGGGGTGAGGGGATCCCTGGGTGGCGCAGTGGTTTGGCGCCTGCCTTTGGCCCAGGGCATGATCCTAGAGTCCTGGGATCGAGTCCTACGTCGGGCTCCCAGCATGGAGCCTGCTTCTCCCTCTGCCTGTGTCTCTGCCTCTTTCTCTCTCTCTCTCTCTATGTCTATCATAAATAAATAAATAAATAAATAAATAAATAAATAAATAAATAAATCTTTAAAAAAAGAAACTTGGGGTGAACAAAACGAATAGGCCCTGAGAAGTCATGCATTTAGGAGACTCAGTGGTCTATGCCACGCGCCTGGTCAACCTCCACCAAGGGGACCCCCCAAGTCTTTGCAGAAATCATCTGGGGCACGAGGTGCTCAGTGGGACACACTGTGGACAAGGCTGTGGGAGGACCTCCGGGCGGCGGGGAGCACTCTGACGGCCGTTCCGAGATGGGAACGGCTCCCCCTCTCGAGCCAGCATATTTGGGGTATTTGTAGATACAAAAGCAAAGCTCATCCGCCAGAATGGATTTCTTGATGGGAGGAAAAGGGAACGTGGCAGGGAGGCTTTTCCGGGGGTAGCAGAGCCTCCTGAACCCAGGAACTCAGCCCCTCTCCTGCAGGGGCAGGACTCGGGGTTTTCAGGAGAAACGTGAAGCCTCCTCCTGCCCCAGCCCTAACTGCGCGTCATCGTTAGAGGCTGAGGCTCCCCTCATTGTTGGGGTGTCCGGGCCTTGGGGCACTATCCGGTGCGCTGCCCAGGGTGATTCACCTCTTGAGGGCAAGGCATGAGGGGAAGGCGCTTCCCTTCCACTGAAACACCAGGAGAGGTGCCATGGAAGACGTGGGTGCCCTCCTGGCTCATGAGCTTCTGGAAGGAAGCATGGGCCTGTCTGTTGTGTCCTCCTCTAACAGTCTCCTGCCACGTGTCGGGGGGCGGCTGGGGGAACGTGTGCCTACGGGGCTGCATCCCGAGAGGACGAAGCAGAGCGGGGCAAAGCTCTGGATTCCAGGCAGGCGCTGCCCGGGCCTGGGTGCAGGAGCTCTGGGCACGTGAGTCCTTAGCAGAGGCCCGGGGCTGGCGGGTGGCCCAGAGGCCGGGGGCTGGGTGGCTCCAGGGTGTGCCCACTCCTGCTCTGCTCAGCCGGGAGCCCCGTGGCTCCTCCAAGCGCAGCACCACGGCCTTGGGGAAGCCTCCCCGGGCGGTAATTCGGCAGAGGGACCAAGCTCTGGGTGCACGGCGTAGCGTGGAAGGAGCTCTGAAGGCGGCAGCAGTGACCCGGCCTCGGGACACCCGCCGGGTCCCCTCTAGGACGTTGCTGGCGAAGGCGTACAATGTGACGGAGCCTCATCATCACCTGGAAAAGTGAAAAGACACATCGCGCCTCCCACGTCGGGGGTGACCGCAGGGCTCATGCAGACATGTACAAACCTAGAGCACTCTACAGACGCCAGGTTTGATTAGTACTTTGCTCAGGGTAAACTGAGGCGTAGGGCAGCCACCCAGAGGCAGACGACCAAGCCGGAAAGTTAGTCAATCGGGCTCGTCCAGGAAACCTGCTGCCTCTGTTCCCACAGCCCTGGCCCGGCCCCTGACGGCGATCCTGGAAGCCCGACCTGCTCAGGCTCTGGAACTAATGCCACATCGAGGTCCCCATCTCGGTGGCCTCTAACTAGTGGGAAGCCGCCCCGGCCAGCTGCCTGCAGGGCTGTCACTCTGCTGCTCTGTGACGCGCTCGGGATTAGGAATCACCTGGAATCTGTTCTGTAAAAACAGGAAACAGTTCGCAGGCTGCGTGCACGCTGCAATGGGGTTGTGCAGCCAGGACGCTATACCCGAATTTCTGCAGAGAATGGGCAAGCCCAAGCGTCTGTGAGGCGCACACGCACGGGGAGAGTGGTGCACGACGTGCCCCAGGTGCAGGCCTTGCCCCTAAGGTCACGCCTGACGGCAGCTGTGGTCCCCTCCAAGGGCACCGGGGTCCAGGCGGCTCGGGCAGAGCAGGCTGGGCGGGCCCCAAAGGAAGGCCCCGGAGTCCCCGGGACAGGCTCCTCTCTTCCAGCCCAGGGCCGCCCCCGGGGGCTTCCTGGATCCGCTTAGTCCCTGAGCAGGGCTGAACCCCACTGTCGCTGCAAAGGGGCGCCGCAGCTGTCTCTCCCTCTGAGCCACAAACAGCCACTCTCGTGTCTGGAAAGGTCTCAGCTTCAAGGACACTGGTCACATCAACACCGATGGCTTCTCAAGGGCTTTTGAAAGATCTGAATTTCCTTTCGTTGATTTGGTTGTTCTTCAGACTGGGGCGTTTCTTCCAGGGGATGGCCGAAAATCAGCTCCTTGTTGTTTCTAGAACTTTCAATAGGCCACATCCTGATGTCCTCTCCAAAGAGACCTGGGCCCTCGTCTGGGTGTGTCTGGAGGAAAAGCCACCGCGGATCAGAGTGCGTTGCGGTGATTTGCGCAAAATGACGCGAGAAGGAAGCGGGGAAACCCAGCGGCAGGGACCTCCCGCGCCGTCCGCTGCCTGGGAGCTGACCCCCGGCAGGACACGGGCGGGCCTTGGGGCTCGGCCTCCCGGAGCGCTGCGCCAGTCTGAGGGCGCCCCGAGCGCAGCATACCAGCCGGCCGGGCCCTGCGTGCTCTCTCTCTTGCTCTGGCTGCCGCGGGCCCGAGTGGGTCCGGGTCCAGGTCCCTCTGTGTGAGCGGGAGGGACACCTGTGCGGCCTCGAGGCCGGGGCGGGGACGCAGGGATGCGGGTCCCACCAGCCACTCCCTTCTTCAGAAGGTAGCATGAGGAAAGAGAAGCGAGCAGTGGGTTAGGGACCCGGGGCTCCCCGTCCACCGACAGCATCTAGTCTCACTTGGGGGGCTTCCAAATAATCAGGGGGCACAGCCTGAAGCAGGAGCAGGAGTCCACGTGCCTGAGGGCTCCACAGCTCAGGGGTGGCCTCTGCTCTCGGCACCTTTTCATTCCCAGTCGACTTCACGAATTCAGACCCCTGGGTCAAGGTCAGAGGACGTCCCCCTGTGGAAGCTCCGCGGGTGCCCACGCACTTACAAGGCCCTGTGTCCTGAGGCATCTGTCTGAACTCTCAGCTGCCCGGGTGGAGACCTCACACACACACGAGGACATGTGTGCACACGGCCACACATGCACATGTACACATGACTCCATGTGCAACCTCATGCACACTCAACACATGCCCACACGTTAGCATACAACACACACACGAGGCCATGAGCATACACAGCCACACATACACAACCATGCATGCTCATGTATGCATGCACTGCCCGTGTGCACACAACCTCATGGACACACCACACATGCACACATGCTAGCATACAACACACACATGAGGTCATATGTGCACACAGCCACACACATAGGCACACATATACACATACTGCCCGTGTACACACAACATCAGGGACACACATGCCAGCATACAACACACACACGAGGACATGTGTGCACACAGCCACACACACAACCATGCATGCACATGTATGCACGCACTGCCCATGTGCACACAACCTCAGGTGCACCCGACACAAGCATGCATGCCAGCACACACACACACACACACACACACAGATGCCATGCCCTCACTCCTCTGTCTCTGTCTAGTGAGTCATTTGGTTCTCCTGTGCCTGCGGTTTCTAATTGTGGAAAGAATGGCTCTGTGCACGTAAGTGCCCCTTCTATAAATGCACCGGATCATTCCTTCTGTTACTGACACATAATCCTGAGGGCCAGCTGCTGTAAGCGGCAAACAGGAAGGTGCTGCGGGGCTGCAGGCCGAGCTCGTGCCACGGCAGTGAACGTCGGCAAGTATTTTTAGGTTCCTCTCCGATGAACGCGTATGGGCCTTGCCCGAAAAGACCAGCGTGAGCACCCTCGGCCCTGCTTGGAGTCCCGGGAAAGCGGGGCCTGCGTCCTTCCCAGCCACTTCACAGGCAGGTGTCCTAGTTGCTCCAAGAACAGAAATAGCCATTGTCTGCCTCACGGAGAGGAGGGAGGGGAGCCAGGGAAGCCGCCGCACGGCATCGCCAGCTCCGTGCACAGGTCAGTGACTGTCTCTGCTTCCCCTCCTGAGCTTTCAACCACATCCAATTAGCACTGCCCCGCGTGACGCAGCCGGCTCTCTTAATGAGAGTCATGCTCCAGCAGAACGCATGCGACCTGAGCCTTTAGAAACAGGTGCCTTCCTAGGAGCCCAGGTGGGGATACAAGTAGGACAGGCCCCTCTGTGCAGCTGCGAGCCGGCGGCCTCAGCCTCCTGGAACCAGAAGTTTGCCGGCGTGCGATCAGTGAGGCCGTCTCCACCGCGGCCCACCTCCCCCCAAGGACCTGGGTGGGAGACCGAGAGAAGCAGGGCTCTTGCCTCCCGGAGTGGGGCCTTCTCCGGCCGCTGGGTTCGCTTCTCCGCGTCTGCTGGGTTGCCAGTTCCAGAAACCTCCCTGAGCCTTCTGGAGGGCTGCCCACCGCACGTTCCTCTTGGCACCTACATACACCAATTATACTAAAACAGTCTCTTCATTTGTCTGTTTCCGCTGGTAAAACGCAGGCTTGTCCGGGGCAGGTGCCCAGGGCTGAGCACGCAGCCGCCCAGTGGCTGCTGTTCTTGTGCCTGTTCACCTTGACGTGAGATCACCCAGAGGGAGGGTGGCTTCCGAGCTCAGGGGCGGCCGTGCTGGTAAGGGAAGCCCAAGGAACCGGCGACGGCCCCGCGTAGGTGGGGGTGGAGATCAGAGCGATGCGGCCACAAGCCAAGGAGCGTTGGCAGCTGCCCTGACCCGGAGGAGCAAGACAGGTGCTCCCCTCGAGCCTCTGGTGGGAGCGCAGCCTCGCTGACACCTCCACGCCGCAGCCCAGCACCCGGCCTCTGATCGCCCCTTCTGCCCCGAGGGTGGCAAGATGCCCAGGCAGTGGCGAAGCGCCACGCGGGTTCACCGCGCTCACCACTCCAGGGCACAGGGAGGCCCTAGAGGGACAGGGAAGGGGGGTTATGCGCATAGAAGGTCACCTCTAGGTGCCCTAGTCTTGCAGAGAAGAGCTGAATTGCCCTGCAGTTGGGAATGCGCTCGACATTGACCACATTCCAGCTACTAACCTGGACCCTGGTTCCATGAGAGCCGAAAATAGGAGGTTCCTCTCCCTGGAGAAACTCATTGTCCAGGAGCAGAGATGGGCCTGCAAGCAGGTGTTAATATTAGCAACCACCATCGGGTCTACCCATGTGCCGGGCGGGTGCCACACAGGAGCTTCGCATGATCTAATCAGGGCTGCCAGATTGGCAAATAGAAGTCCGGGCTGCCCAGTTAAATCTGAATTTCAGATAACAACCTTTTTTTTTTTTTTTTTTTTTTTAGTGTAAGTATGTTCCTTATAAGCCCTTAAAAGCTGTTTGTTGCATATCTCAAAGTCTGGTTTGGGCTGAGCGCCCCCGTGTTTGCTGGCAACCCTGAATTTAGCCGTCATAGCCTCAGTCCTCTGGGGGGCGCTGTAGCAGGATCTTCACGTTTCAGATGAGAAAACAGAAGAAGAGGTCGTGTCGTTTCATTTTCACATCAGATTAAAAGCTACTTGGTCAAAAAAACCCAAAAAAGCAAAAGCTACTTGGTGCACGAGATGGTTATAACGGACTTGAGACACCCATGGCCCTGCTGTCTGCGGAGCACCGGGCGTTTCTCGGAGAGCACAGGGTGGAATGTATTTGTCAGAAGCTCTGCAGAACTGCCTTTGGTAGAACTGGGGAGAACATTCTGCAGGACACCTGGGAGAGAGAAGGGACCGGTGGGCCGGGAGTGGGAGGGTCCGAGGGGCAGGTCCTCCCCGTGGTGGAGTAGAATCAGTCCAGTGTCCCACGCGTGCACCAGGTAGTACCCAACCCTTCGATGTGCCCTTGGAAGCGTGGGGCTTGCACGGCACAGCCGGAGCAGGCAGTCCCTTCTCACACCAGCACGTTGACCCCAGGGCAGCCCCGCACCCACCAGCCCTTGGACCGTTTGCACCGTGGGTGAACACTTGCTTCATCACGGAAACCTTCCCGCCCCTTCTAGCATTTCGGGGGGCGCCCGCAGCTTGGAGGACACCTCTGGGTGGTCCCTCCCACCCACGCTGGAGCAAACAGGACGTGCTGCCTCAGGTGGGAGGTCGCGTCTCCCTTTTACAGCGTGCACCCCCCATGTGTCGGCACAAATCAGCACATCGTGGCTACTCGCACGCCTACTCCCTTTGCTCAAGCGGCAGTGGGTGCTTAGAAACTAGTGCAGCGCCCTCCAGCGTGTGTTCTCGAGGACGGATGAGTGGAAGGAGGGAGGGTGCGTCTGTGGGGGACGTGGGGGCGGCCCGTTTCTTTCTCTGCTAACCGTCCAGGTTAGAAGGGGTTTACGAGACATCTCCCTGCCTCTGTCCTGAGCGCCTCTTCCCTCCCCTGGTCCCAGCCCAGGTGGCCGGGATCCTCCGAGCACTGTCAGGCCTCTGGGAGCTGGGCGACAGCAGTCTCTCGTTGCCATCACTAAGGGAGGTGCCTCCGTGGAGAAAACCCAATGACTGGGACAAAGTGATGGCTGAGCAGGTGGGACCAGGGGAGGGGGCACATTGACCGGCCTGGAAAACAGGCCTGATGCCTGAAGCTGAGAGCACGCGTGCTAGGGGGCCCCACGAACAGGGAGGCAGCGGCTCACACTCAGCGTCCTGGGGAGAGCACAGCCTGGCGGGCAGCCTGCAGGGCCTCGGCTCTTCAGGACAATCTGGTCCTTCAACAAACAGGCTGATGGAGGCTCCATCCTGCGAAGGAGGAAACGGACTGGGAAGGCAGCACCAGCTTCCTCCTCATCCTCCACTAACAAGCCCAAGACCCATAAACCACCACGCAAGCAGTTGAGGAGGCCTGGAGCCTGTGGGATGCCCTCTTGAAAAAGGTTCTCATATTTCTTGACTTGAAAAAGGTTCTCATATTTCTTGACTGTGCTATTTGCAGCACCCGGGTGAGGCCTCGTGCTCTTCCACGGCCCCTTCGGCCCCAAGAGCGCCGGCCCCGTGCATCCCCCCTTCCTACCTGCTGGCCCCTCTAGGGGAGGCCCAGCCTGCATCAGCGTCCCTTGCGATGGCAGCTGCAGGGGGACGACCAGGGCAGGCAGCAAGAAGGTCACAGCCCAGGACTTCTCCTGGGGAAGAACCAACGTTTTCAGCTTTTGAGGTGGATTTGTGTAACGCATGCGTTATATGCACAGGGGATTTTAGAACAGCCGACGGATGACTAGGGTTGGAAGAACCCATGGAAACCTCCGGCCAGTGTGGCTCAGGGATGTTGGGTGATCATCATTATGGCCCAAACCGGGATCGCTTCCGGGCAGTTCAGTCCAGACATAACACAGTGAGCGTGACGGCGCACGGGCAGGAGCCACAGCCCCGGGCTCAGATTCCGGCTGTGCAGGTGGACCGATTACCAAAGCGTTCCACACCCAGTCCGCTTCCAGGACCACAGGGCTGACACTAGCGCCGCTTCCTTGGGGCTCCCGGAGGATTCCACGATGGGATCCACGTCCAGGCTCAGAGATGGTCCAGCGCATAGCAAGTGCTCAGCAAACGGTTGCTGGTTTGGAGCCCTGGTGGCCTTGGGTCCAGGTCAGAGAAGCAGCGGTTGATGGACGATACGCCTGCTTATTTGTGATCTGCCTCGTAAAACAGTCTTAATGCAAAACATTTTTAACCCAACGCCTCTAATTTTTGGCAGCAAGCACAGGTCGGTGGCGTCTGTCTCTTTCCTGCCCCCTCCCCCCGCCCCCAGTCAGACCCAGCACACATTGAACACGTGTCCCCCCTCCTCCCAGCAGGGGCGGGGAGAGGGAGGACTCAGGCCAGATGGCGGGTCTCACTGGAACCCCTCAGCAGCTGTGTGACTCCGGGCAAGTCACACAGTCTCTGTGCTCTGCCTTCCTGTGCAGAACGAGGGTTAGAGTGATAACGTCCTCGTAGGTTGTTACGGGAGCCGATAAACTAACGGTCTCAGAATGACCTTGGTGCATATCGTAGGCGTTTTGAGAGGGTGTGAACAAAACCACTTCTCATGGGTCCTTGCTGGAGCTTGGCGGGGGGGGGGGGGGCAGGGAAAGAGGGAGGATGGACGGGTGGGGCGCTTGGGGTCCTAGGGCACATTTGTACGACACCGTGATGGTGGATACACGACCTCACGCATTTGTCTAGACCCACAGAACGTACAACCCAAGAGCGACTCTCACGGACGCGATGGGCTTCGGTTAATAACAACCAACCGATATTGGTCGATCGACCGTAAGGACGTTAGCAGGCTAAAGCACGATGTTGGAAGCTGGGGAGGGGGTGTGTGGAACATGAAGTCACGTGGGATCTCTCCGTGCCTCGTGCTCCGTACTTTTCTGTAAGCCTGGAGCTGCCCGCAGAGACAAAGTCCCCTAATTCAAAGTCGTGCAGGGATTATGCTGTTGTGCTGTTTGACCCGGGAGGGGGGTCCCGCTCACTCCACATTCTTCTACAGACGTGCATGGAGGTCACTCTGCTCTCGTCCCCCCCTCCCACCCCTTTTCCTTCCCTGGTTCCAAAGCCGTGCCTGCCACGGGCTGGCCTGTCCACTCTTTTGAGTCCCAGCAGTGTGTGGCCACTGATCGATGCTGGACAGGCAAGGAGGTGCAGAGCTTCCAGGCTGTGCTAGAGAAACCAGAGATGCTTCTGGACTCCTGCGGTCCCCCTCCACCCCCTCCCTGCTGCTGCCCTGCTCCAGCGCTGCGTCCCCGGTGGCGGCGGGCGGCAGTGTCCGTTGGCGGCACATGTCCTGCGACAGGAGGATGTCCTGAGTGCCAGCTTATCTGCCCTTGGGCTGCCAGCTCCAGCTCTGGTGCCAGGGGGTCTGTCTCCCCACTCAGATCCGCTCCATGACTCATCGGGCTCTGCTCTGTGCCACGGGCCTCCCTGGGAAGGTCTAACCACCGCGAGACGCGGAATGTGGAGTAAGGGAAACAGGGCTCACCAAGATGCCGACCCTCTTACAATGACTTCCACTTAGGCAGGTATCAATATCATGCTGCACTGTCGTTTCCTCACTTCTGTGATTCTTGCCAGCAAACCTGCACAGGCTGTCAGCTCACAACAATGACTTTTTCTAGGTTATTTGGTTTTACGTCTTTCCAAGCTTTGCACAACAGGTGCAATGATAGTTTCTTAAAGTCCAGGAAAGGCGCTCCAAGTCATGGAAAATAAGGAAAAGGAAGAGGCCCTTTGCACCTCCAAGTGTTAGAGTGGGATTCGATGTCATCGTTGCGTTTGTTTTATCTCTAACCATCATCTCCATTGGTGTGTGTGTGTGTGTGTGTGTGTGTCTGCTCTGGCATTCCTCATGCAAGTCAGAGCCTTCTCCCTCAAAGTCATCTTCTCAGAAGGTACTAGAACCGATGCCGGGCCCAACTCTGATGTTGATCCAAGAAACTGAAAATCCTTCACGTGAGAAAACAAGATGGCGGTGACCCCTGGGTGATCGGCTCATCCCCGTTGGAGAGCCCACTTTTCTCGATGGGCTTTGACAAGCTACGCGTGTTTGGGGTCAACCGGGCAAACCAATCCCAGAGAATTGCATGCTTTTGCCCACAGTTAAAGGGAAAAACAAATTTAGAGGCTACTTGTTTGGTGGACTTCAGGAGCCACACCTCCCTACCAGCTGAAGTTAAGTACCCGGAAACATTGTGACAATTGGATCCAGGACTCGGAAAACTCGCAGCATTGATAAGGCCAACATGACAAGTTGTCACTTTGCCGTATGTTCCCTAACATGACTAAACCTTAATAGCCAGGTTATTCTGGTGACTCTAGAATAATCAGGGCAACAGAACAGGAATGAATGGCAGTTACTGTAATTACTCCAGAAAGAGGACCAAAGCAAACAGAAATTCTCTCTAATTTTGTATATTCCCAAAAGGTGCACACGCTACATCATTATCACTATAGAAACTACTTAGGAGTTAGCCCCCAACCAG